>NW_004524925.1:822171-839893 GCF_000260255.1 Octodon degus
TGTTGGATCATTTCCCAACTAGTATGGAGTGACCTTTTTTCCTTTCTAATCCGTTTTAGCTTGGTATTGACCATGTCTGAGATTAAAATTGCTATCATTGCTTATTTCTGGAGTCCTAGTGTATGAAATATTGTTTTCCATCTCTTATTTTTTAGTCTATGAACAACTTTCCTGGATTACATGAGTGTCTGTAAAGCAACAGACTATTGTACTCTGTGTTTTTATCTAGTCTTCCAATCTGTATCTTTTAATTGGAGATATTAAACCATTAATATTACTAAGTTGCTTAGATCAGTTACTATTGTTGCCCACTTTCTCTATTGCTTAATCCTTTGTTTTTCTGTTCCTCTCATTTTGTTGTTGTTGTCATTGTTGTTGTTTATTCACTAATACTGTTTGGTGTTTTCATTTTGTCTGTGTTTTTTTTAGCTTTATTGGTTTTATCATTTCTGTCTAGGATATTCTTAAGCATTTTCTGGAACTGTGGTTTAGCATTCAAACATCTCTTGAGATGGAGGTTGCCACAAAATGTCCTTTTTCTCTCCATCTATTTTGAAGGAAAATTTTCCTGGGTATTTAATCTGAGTTGGAAGTTTAATTCTTGAAAAACTTCACTCCAAACACTATAAATCAAGCCCCCCACACACACACACTCCCTGGAATATATCTAATGGAATACTAGGATATCTACTGGGATTCAAGGTACTCCAACAAGACAGTGTATATGTGATTCACACACTTTGCCAGAAATCCTGGTTGTTCATAACCCTATATTACCTCCCACTTTTCCACTGCAAAACTGAAGCTAACCCAGTCTCAGGACTTCATTTCACCACATTGCAGGCACACAAGCAGAGTTGATGTTGACCCAGTTTTTAGGTTTGGAACTGTCCGCATCCCTCTCTAGGCATGGTGGTGGAATCGCTAATAGATTGACTGGCAAGTGCAAGCCACCAAGATGTGTGCACGCTTATACATGCAGCTGCTTATTCTGCAGACTCCTGACTCCTTGTGACCTACTATCTGCAATTCAGCCAGCTTCAGACCCGCAGAGCTGGTGCCAACTAGTCTGTGTGCTCTGTCCATGGCGTTCAAGATGGGGAGACCATATCTCCTAGTGTCCCGGTCGTACCTTCACACTCCAGAAAATCACCCTGTGGCCTGAATAGGCCCAGGGGCTGTGCAGACTAAGCGATGAGGTCGGTGTGAATCCTGTCCGTGGGACTTTGTTGAGGAGAAGGTTCAGCTGCCAGAGGCTGGTGGAGAGAAGAACATGGGAACTCTGTTCTTCTGGGGGTGTCTGGGGATGATGGGGCTACATGGGAGGGCTGAGGAATGAATATCTGTCCCAGAAATCTGTGCTCTGCAGTGCTATTTTGGTCTCTCAGTCTTTCTACCCCACTGCAAAAGACCCCTGTTCCTGGGAGGGCAGCGTGGCTAGTGTGGCAGGCAGGGCACCCTGGTCTGCTGTTTCTCTTTATCACTTGTCTATTGTTCACTTAGTCTATGGATATCATCTTAAAATTTTCTGTTTCAGTGGGAGAGCCCTTCCCACTTTTCAAAAGCTTTCTTTGACAGAAGGTCCTCTGGGAGCTTCTTTAAGGCACCTATCTCTGTAGTCAACCATGCTCAGCTCTCATGAAGATTTTTTTAATTGGAGAATAATATATAGCAATGAAAATGATCGAACTACTGAACATATGACACCATAGATGAACCTCAGAAAGATTAGCCTCCCACCTACAAAACAAATTCAGATTAATATTTACTTCTGGAGGAGAAGGAAAATTAATATGATTTAGAACAGTATTTAGCATCATATCTTTGGGGTGATGGATCTGTGGTTGTTTGTTAAATCATGTATAAAAAATGTATAGTCACAGATAGCCTAAAATTTTAATATGGCAGTTAATTGCAGCAAAAAATCCTACAAATTTTTAAGCAATTAGAGTTGCATAATGGTCATGTACAGCACTTAAACAAGCCAATATAACCAGATGGTAAATATCTGTACCTAAAAATAGATGGAGTAAACTAATTAGTCAATTTTATTATCAGTAGATAACTCTATTCCTGACATGTGTTCAAAAAGTGTTTGCTGAACAAGTAGATGAATAAAACTTTGGACTATACTTGAAAAATTACATTTATTTTATTACTAATGAGATATAGAGTTTGAATGGAAAATGGAGGAACTCTTTAAAATGTGTCCAGTGGGCAGTAGGCCCTTGAAAGTATAGAATAATAAAATACTGATGACTGGAAGGAATTACAGACGAAATGAAAACAACTCCTTGATTCATTTAGTTGGCTGCACTGGAGCCCCTGCATAGATACACAGCCTAATAATTCCATGCACATCCCAGATGAACCTCAAAAGTGTCCTGTGGGAAAGATTAATCTTCATGAGGAAAACACTAAGACTCCTAGAAGCACAGGTCTTTTTTGTAGCATTTACTATTTTATATGTGAAAAAAGGTGTCAGCTACGTCGCCTCAACTGCAGTTTTTCTATGATCATATCTATAGTTCACAATTCAGAAACCCACGAAAACAGAAAGGCCTAATATATCACTTTTCTCACAATTAATTATAGAAGTAATCAGGTGAAAACAGCGATTAACCTTGACATGCCATAATTTAGTACTCCGAGGTAAGTGATATGTGTTCAAAACACCTATAACATCGACTGTCGGATGTGGTGGCAAACACCTGTAATTCCACCACTCTAGGAGACTGAGGATGGTTGGGTTGTTCAGTTCAAGCCCAGTCTTGGCAACTTAATGATTAGTGTGACACTGTCTCTAAATAAGAAAGATTTAAAAAAACCATAAAGAGCTGGGATATAACTCAGTAACTCAATCCCTAGTGTTATAAAATAAAACAACTTGTTATCCCTTTAATTAACTTGAAATTTTTAATATCCAGATGATTATTTTTTTAAAAAAAGTAATTCTGAACTAGAGGAGTTGTGTCTTTGAAGTCTTTTATCATGTTATTTTGGAGCAGTCTACCATGGTGTTTTCTTCTGTTTTTTTGCCTATTCCTCCGCTGTTTTGTTGATGGCCCACCATATATTTCATGTCCCTAGAATCACCCATCCCTGCTGATATCCTTTGCAAGGCAAAATCACTACTCTTTTTTCCTTTTGTCCACAAGAAAACAAAACAAAATCCAAAACAAAACTCCTGACACACTCGTACCTATTTCTCTCAGAAATCTGATAGCTTTTATCCCATCCTTTGATAAGTGAGCTCATAATATGTCACCAGATGAAGAAGGCTGGCCTGGGAAAGGCCAAGGCTAAGTTTGGAGAGGTGGAGCTCTGCTCCAGGAGACTGTACAACAGAAGTGTAGAGAGGGGCGCTCACACCCGCAAGGACATCTGTGATGGTGTGGCATCTTGAAAGACTGCCAGAGGAGGGGAGATGCTACTGAATGGCATCATGGAATGGGACTAAGGTACGATGGCATCTATTCTACAATTTGATCCTTTGCTTTACAGTTCACCTGCTCCACCATTCGTACAACTTTAGCAAAGAGAAAAGTGTTAGAAAGGACAGGGTTAATTAAATCATACTTCAAAAGATTGTAAGACTAAAGGAAAACTTGAACACAAAAGTGGTACAAAATCAAGTTTTATTGTTAAGAGAGGAAAGAAACAAAGAAAGAGAATTTAAAAACATGAACTTAGTATAGCACATTGTTAGAATTCTGTCTACTAGATACTTATTGCATAAGTATGTATTCAAGTTGCTGTGTCAGATAATGTGGAAAACGAGTGTAGAAGCTTTAGAATCTAGGAGGGAAAATCAGTTATGTGTGATGTTTTGAGCTCTAGTGACTTTTGTCTAACATGGTCCCATAATAACAAAGCAGAGAATGAAGATTAAGAAGCTGATTTGGGGGAGAGAAGGGGTATAATGTGAAATTTAAGTGAAATGCATTATATGCAACTGGAAATACAGAATAAGAATTCAAGCCAAATGCTGACAGGGAGGTGTCATCCTCTGATTAATGATGGTGGGCAAGTTGATCAATGACTTCTCTGCAAGCCAACTTGTCAACGTAGGAGCCTAGACTAATGTTTGGACCTTGGGGACTCTACAGAGCCTTGGTAAGTTGGGGTCTGAATGAACAGCATCAGTTATTCTTTTTTGCCATGATTATGTCTTTACAGAACTAATAGCAATAAGGTATGTATCTGTGTTTCTATTCGCTCATTCTTTTGTTTATCCACATATGAACCTTCAGTTTTCAAACTAATTAATACTCAGCAACTACATCTTAGAAAAGAATAAAATCATGCAGTTCTTAAATTCTACAGAAGATCTTACCTGTTTTAGTGAGCTATAGTCTATCATAGCTTTTGGAATGATATTGCATGGAGATTTGTCTGATATTATGGGGCCCAAAGCACTTTAATTATACATGTCTTTGGGGTAATCTGACAGATTTGTATAGAAGCTACTTTCATGAAACATTTACCAAATGACTCCATTCCATTCCATGTAATCAACAGCTGATTTTGGAGTGTCAGAGGTCAGAGTGCCCCTATATGTCTCATCTCGGCAGTGATTGCTCCACAGCTCACACTCCCTCTCTGGCGGGGCTAGCTCCGTAGTGGGACAGTACTTTCTATCCTAACAGGTATTATGAACCACAGGTATAATGAAATCACCAAATAAACACTGCTTGTCTGCTTACCTATTTAAAACAAAACAGCTAATTATTCTTAAGTGCCTAAGCCGGATTGAGTCAAAGAGCACCCTACTCCTTACCACCTCCCCAGAATGCCCCCCCCATCCTTCTTTCACCATTTCCATGGCAACCTCTAAAACAAGCCGTTACAATCCTGACATGGCACCAGGCTGACACCTTGGGCTGGGATTTAATTTTGAATTATGACCGCATTAGGAAAACAAATGATGTGGCCGTTTGCTTACAGAGAGAGCGGGGAAAATCATAAAACCCTCTTTTTTATGAGCTGTCGCTTGATTCATTCCTGGAGCCCCAAGTAGCAAGCTTCTAAATCAATGTGTGCAGCTGTTTTGGCTTCTTGGAGCTCAGCAGGTGTATTGCTCAGCTCGGCTGCCATCTCCCTCCACTCACATAACAAATAATAATACCTTACACACACCAGCCATCCATCAGAATTATGGCAGGTCCCCGAGAGGCTTCCTTCCCTCTTCCCTACAATGCTTTATCCCCCTCATTTCTTTCTGTTTTTTCCTTCTTTAACAATACAAGCACTACATAGATGGTTTTTCGTCATACTTTTCTGGATGAGTTTAATTTAATCAATTCTGGCTGTTTGGGTAAGGGGGGAGAGGGAAGGAGAAGAAAACCCTGCACAGTGTTTTTGTGTTAAATAAATAAAACAATACTTTTATTGTGACCAGTGAAATCAATTAGTTGTCCTAAGCAGTAAAGGCCCACATCTGGTGTGACTTAAGTTAATGTAAGGGAAAGGACTGCAGAGGCCCAGAGACTTCGCGTTCTCATTTCAACAGGTAACAGAGAAGGCAGAAAAGGCTAATAATATACTACAAGTGCAGATATGATGTGATAAGCACTGGCTCACTTGCTCAGAGGTAAAATCTTTGCTGACCCATGACCACCAACTGAATGTTCCTTCTTCAGACTGACCACTGACACCAGGGAAATGAAAGGCCGTGTGCCAACTTGAGTACCGTCCAAAGGACCAACAAAACTATTTCCCAGGGAACTGAAGAGATAAGAATGAGGACTCCTGAGCATTGGTAGTGGGGCATGCGAAGACAGATTTCACACGCGGATCCTGAAGCCAGGGTAAGTTCATTGAAAGCAATCAGGCTGTTCTGTGCTTGGTGCTTACAGGGCAGGAGAGGCTTCTGAGAAAGCCAGTCATCAGACTTGAATCTTGACATTTTAGTAGAGTTATGTGGTTTAGCAGATAAAAATGCAGAATACCAAATTAAACTTAAATTTTAACTGAAGAATGAGTATTTCAGGGCCAGCCAAATAGCTCAGTGGATTAAAGTGCTGTAAGCAAGCGCAGGGGCCAAGGATTTCATCCCTGGGCCGATGGTGCCTGCCCCATCCCCGGGGGCACAAGAGAAGGCAACTGAGACTGGGTGTGGTGGTGCACACCTGTAATCCCAGCTCTTAGGAGGCTATAAACAGGTGGACCACTATGAGTCTGATCTAATAGTGAGACCATGAACACCTTGTAGACCCTTCCCTAAAATACAAAATAAAAAAATGAGTATTTCTGTAGTATAAGTATATTCTATGCAATATTTGTGTACTTACAATAAAATGTTGTTTATCTAAAATTCAAATTTTATCAAGTCGCCTATATTTTTTATTCCACTTTCTAGGAACTTGAAGGTTTTATATGTTTTTGTGGTTTGTGACTAGTTGTCCCCCCAAAGCCTCATGCAGTCATGGGGCAGGGACTTCCAGAGTTTCAGATTAATTCAAGATTCACTGGGATTATAGGTGATCCAAGGCTGGGATTATGGGTTTTAGTACTGCTGGGATTATGGGTGTGTGTACTTTCCCCCAGGCTATTAGCCTGGGGCAGATAGCCTGAATGCAATATAAGAGAAACAGAAAGACTCTCTCTGTTGCCATTGTTGTGGCTACTCCTGCATTTGCTCTCTCGCTGTTTGCCACCACCATGGAATGTTGTTCTCTGCCATGTGCTGATCTGCCTTGGAGCCAGCCAAGTATGGTCTAAAACTTCCAGTAATTGTGAACTAAATAAACTTTTCCTTCCTTCACTGTGGGTGTTGGGTATTTGTCCAAGCAATGAGACAAGAGTAACTGAGACACATGTGATACTCTACTTGATGTTTTTCATGTTCTATGAATTAAAATAGAAAGTGGTCATAATGAACACATGTGTGCTTTACCTGCAAAATGACTTAGAATCCATATTTTCTAACCTTGGGTAGGGATTCATGAGATAAACATCTTTAAAATTTATTTTTAAAATCAGGATAAAAATATAAAGTCAGGATCACTGTTATACACAGAAGTAAAAAAGTATTCCTTCACGAGATATAGCATTTTTGTCTTGATTCCGGCAGAGCTTAGACTTATATTGCTACTCAATATAAGAAACTATTGTGGCACTGGCTCAGTTTTCACAATGTGTATTATGCAGAATGCCATAAAAATAGCATGCAGTGGAGTTTCTCTCTCAAATTTTCTAGGATGCTTTAGAAAACTAAAGAATCTTGGGGAATTCACAGTCACAATGTCTGTTTAGTTTTTATTGTGTTGTGGTTACTTAATTTGTTTGATTACAGAACAACCTTTTCAAGAACTGTCCACTTACTTGAACTACTGGAACCAGATTCATTAAGTAACCTGAGTTGATGAGTGCTGGCTTATGGATTTCATATTTATTTTCCCTTCAGGATCTTTGCTTCTTGTTTACTCATTTATTATCCTATTCTTATTCCAAATAAACTTACCTATCTTAAAAGTATATAAGAAATAAATGATAGATAAATAAAATAAGTGCTTTAGAAAACTAGGACTGGAAATCCCATTCAAACCAGCTATCTCCCTACTGAGAATTTTCCAAAAGAACTGAAAACATCATATCATAGTGATATATGTGTGCACCTATGTTTATAGCAGAACAATTTGTGATAGCCAAATTTTGGAAGCAACCAAAATGCCCATCAACTGAGGAATGGATGAAAAAGTTGTGGTGTTTTTATACAATAGAGTATTATTCAGCCATAAAGAATGATAAACTCGAAGTGTTAAGTGGATATCACTGGAAGATATACTCATAAATGAAATAAACCAGACACACTTGTATAAATATCGTATAGTTGCCCTAGTGTAAGAACTCAAAAGAAGAAATAAAAATGGTATAATATAACTAAATAGAAAGTGAGAATTTAAGGATTAAACAATGAAGAGAGGGCAAGGAGAAAAGCTAGGAAACATGGCAGGGCAAAAATCATACATTTATATACCAAAAATGGATAAGGCAATGGTCCTGAGAATCTCCATCAGGTTTTTGTAACTAGTCATTAATTGATAGGATTCTCACCCTGACTAACTATATATGCTGATACCTGTGAACTAAGCAACTGCACTGAGAACAGCAGTGTGTAATACTAGGGCCATGTCATTCAGGTCTTCTAAATGTGTAGTGCTTCTAATGTCATGTCAATTACTGCTATACTTTCTCTTAAGTAAATGTTTGTTTAAAAAAAAAGGTAATAAAAGAAAACAAGAGACAAGAAAAAAGTGTCATAACACTGTTCTGTTACAATGTTACATTTTTAAATTATGGTTAGATTTTTAAATTTCTGTACAAAAATTTGTAATTGTTTATTTATTTTTATTCTCTATTTTTCACATTCAATGAGGATTTAAAGTTTAGCATATCAATGATTATTGGAAAATACCTGTTCCATGTTATGTCTAATGAATTTTATATTCAGACAGATAGTGATGTTAAGCTCAACTGCCTGTATTGTAGGGTAATAATTTCATTAAGCTTCTTTCTGGAGGGTTAACAACTTATGTTTATAGACCAAAAATTAGAGAAAAAGAAGGGCTACAAGGATAGCCAACATCATGGCCCTAGCCCTTCAAAGTCAGAAAGGACTCAGGATATAAGAGAACCTGTACTGTAACATCCTGTAATTCACTGGTGTGCCAAATATTCTGATCAAAGAGATTATGGAGCCACAGAAGAAAGTGATTGAAAACATAGTGTGTGCCTAAGGAGTGTCACCTAGGGAGAAAACATTATTTCAGGCTTTCACAGAGAGCAAAATGGTCAAGCAATGGTGTGACTCATCCACATGGCTGACACTGAAAAAAAATCTACAAATTGCTGTACATGGTTTCAGAGTAAATCCTGAGGGGATTTGGCTGGCCTTGTCTGATACAAAAGTAACTTTTTTTTTATGTAGGTCTTGCTTTATCTTGGTCATAACCATTCAGCAGAAAAGTATAAACACGAGGCATAAAACATAAAACCACATTAATATGTTGAGCTGTAAATGGCTCAAGTCAACAACTTCTGACATTGCCAGTCCTGCAGATAACCCATTACTATTATGGTCTACTGGACTATACTGGATTATTTTGCTGAATTCACACACCTACAATATTTGAATGTCAATGGAATATCCATTTTTCACAAATCTAAACAAAAAAGCGGGATATAAATGAAGGACCATTTGGTAGTGAAAAATAAATAAATATATGTATGTATATATTTGTATATGCAAATTAGTTAGGTTAGATATATAGCTACTTTCTCTTAGTTCAATGAGAAAAAAGATTTGTACTAACAGTGTTTAGGGAAGATATCTTGTCTGCATTTTATACTATGAATAACTATTGTGAAGACAACAATATGCAATGCATTAATTATTGTAACTGTCCTACTGGCCTGTTTTGAAACTGTCCCACTGCTACTTCTTTCTCAACAAAAATTGATTGAAAAATGTACATAAATAAATAAATAATAAGTGCCCTGAGTTGGTTGGCATGTATTGCTGTTATGGCTGTTATAACTGCTATGATGATGTTCCCCCTCATAACTTATAGGTGGAGCTCTTAGAGGTGGCTAGATCAAGAATTTGAGAATATGGGTTAAGGTTGTTTGACAACTAAATTAGTCTACTGATAGCATAGTGTTTCTGGGGGTGATGCAACAGCATCATTTTAGATGGAGGTGGAGCTAACCAATGGGGTGGTATCCTAGGTGGAATATAAAAGGAGAGAAGGAGGGGAAGGCAGGCTCCCTGATCTCTGCCTGTCTTGTCCTGGACATTTGGCCTTTGCTGTGTTCTTTGGCTATGCTGCCCTGCCTTGGACCTAGCTGACTGTAGACTGAAACCTTTAAAAATTGTGAGCTAAAATAAATCTTTCTACCTTCAACTTCTTTATGTCAAATATTTTGTCTTAGAAATAACAAAATAACTAAGATGATCCTATGTATGTACACAAAATGCTTATGAAGGACTCATAACTTGAACATTCAGAGAATCATTGTCATTAAGGTCTCTTCTCTCTTATATGCTCACATATGTGAACTTCCACTGCCCCCAATAATCTGTCCTATTCTTTTTACATTGGCTCCTGATCGTATCATCATCCTTCTCAGTGGAGAGCTTAGCTGAGACTCCCTATAATCAGTCTTTTTCGGGTTTTAACTTCCACCCCAGAAATACTTAATTTTAGCTGGAGCCCAAAGCTTGGGATTACATTTCAGTAGTTAGTGATGCTTTAGGAATACAATAGATGGGAATTCTGTGAATCATTCTGAAGTCTCACTTATTAAGTTAACCCATAGGTGAGATCCTTTGGTGCCTAGCAATCATTCCGGCACAATGTAATTCTTTTTTCTTTTTGTCATAGAGTAATCTCATTTCAAGGAGGAAAATCTCTCTCTGATTTATTCCAAAGCTGATGGCATGTATCAGAAACCTAGAATGACAGGGTAGTCCATGGGTACTTTTTTATTATTTTCTTGAACCAATTTCCAACAGCTGGCTGCCAGTTGCCCGCTGAGGTGGAGACATAAAAGCAAAGTCTCCAGCACTATGCCAGCTGGGATCAGGGGCGAAACCCAACTCTCGTAAATCAAGGCTGCAGTGCTCTACAGCTTTAGCACAATGAAGTGCATGTGTATGGGATAAACTGGACTGCCTGTGACTGAGAAAAGACCATACTCCTCCCCATGGACATACAGCAGAACTAGTTTGAATAAAGCTGCTGTCATTCTCTCTCTGCATAGGTCAAATCATCCATTCAATACCACACACTCCCCTGGGCTGAGCTTGCTAGGACCATATACTATTGCTTTTGAAAGTAGAGCCTGGTTCCAATTTGAGCTTGAGGAAGGTTGAACCTGTGAGATTGCAAAAGAAGATGAGTGAAGCGTAGCTCATTCTTGACCATCGGAGAGAAGCTTACTAAAGATAGCAAGGAAGATTGTGGGCTGGTGTGTTCTAAACATAGAAGAAGGGGAGACTTTTCTAAAGGCAAGAAGACACGTTTAAACATTAAAAACAAAATGAAGAGTGAAAAAAAATACATGAGCATCCTCTAAACAGGTAATCTGCTATTTAGAGCAGAAAATTAACTTTCCTGGGATCAACTCACCATCGTACGCGGGAGGTCTCAAAATGAATTCAGAGTATTTAAAGTTTAGAAGTCTTCTGCATAAACATGCACCATTCCCAGTTCTCTGACCCAGGCTGACCAGGAAAACATGGCTTTTCGTTGCTAAGAGGGCCTACATGCTAACTTATGGAAGGAAATAACACTGTGTTCAGTCTCATCTATAATTTAGTAATTTGTTCAGATGGTTGGGATCAGTTCTGGGCTGAACACCTATCAGGTGACTTCTTCCTCCTCTTCCGAGGCCTAGTACCCCAGCCAGCCTCTACGCCTCTTCTAGCACAGATCCCATGAGTGAAAGTTACCACACTTGATGTCACTGGAGAAGCTAGGGGCATCAGAATCTTAATGCAGGTTTAAAATCATGTAATAAACACCTGTAGTGTGGTAATATAGTTGTATTCTTCTGAATAAATCAGGATGGATCTTGATATCTCTATTTTACAGTTGATGAAACTGGAAAAAAGTTCAAGAACCAGCCGAAGGCTGCAAAATCTCTAAGCACAAGAATACAGCCTGCTTTTATCACGTAATGTTATCATCTCAAAGAGCTTTTTCTTTCTTAGCTGTTTAAAATCGCCAGTCAAGGATCTCCTATAGCTATGTCCATATCACGTCTTTCCTGTGTTCAGTATGACAGCAGGAAAACCAGCTCTGAGAGGAATCAGGTATTTGTATAAATACAATTAATGTCGAACTCCCAAGTAAACCTCACAAACTTCTTAGCTTTTTGAATGATTCTAATCTGAAAGAACCATGATTTTAAAACAATAGGGAAAATCTAAACCTCAAATACATAACCCAATTGTTCTGTGCCATTTAAAAAGAAACCAGGCAGAACAGGATTCCTATCCATAAGGTTAAAAAGCTAGCATAGAAAGCAGAAGAAAGTAGATTTATTTCCAGTAAAAACAGCAGTCTCACCTAAAATCAGAACCATGAACTGAGATAGACCTCACAATATTACAGGAGTCTTTGAACATAAATTCTAAAATGAGTAATATTGAAAACTTCTGCTATGTGAATATACCTGCATTTCAAAAAGTAGAATTACAGATTACTTACCTAAAATCAACATGTTTCAGGGCCAAGGAGATGGCACAGCAGAATAAGCGCTTCCCTGGTAAATGCAAGGGCCTGAGTTTAATCCCCGATTCCACCAAAAAACAGACAAACAAACAAAAACATGTTTCAGTCATCTTGGAATGTACCATTGCTTTCTTTCTTTTCTTTTCTTTTTTTTTTATTTTTTTTATTTTTTTTTGCAGAAAAAAAGAAAAAATCCGGGGATTGAACTCAGGCCCTTGCGCTTGCCAGGGAAGCACTTATTCCACTGAGCCATCTCCCCAGCCCCTTACCATTGCTTTCTGATCATCCTTCATATTACTAGGCAAGCCCAAGGCCAGATCTCAGTATGTCCCATTGCTGCAATGGAAGAGAGTGCCATGACTGCCTGGCACCACCATGTGCTCAATGTCTTGTGTCTAGATGGCACTACTGCTTTAATTCAGAGTGGAAACTACACAGGGAGTTCTTGGTTCTGCTTCCTTCAAGGCTGCATCCCTACATGAGTCACTGCCAGAAATGAACCCACTCTGTCATGAGAGCCGGGACCACAGAAGGAATGCTATGGTTCTTATCACCACCTCCTAGCAACCTTGGATGAGGGCAAGAGCCACCACCAGGGCTGGGCACTGATGACATGAGCTCCACTGTCACCTCCTCCTATGCTGTGTGTGCACATGTGTCACCACTAGCTGAGAGAAGGAAGTGAAGTTCAGGCCAGCATTAAACTCACTATGTAGCCGACACTGCCCTGAACTCACGATGATCCTCCATGATCCTCCTGTCTTAACCTCCTGAGTACTGGGATGACAGGGAAATAACTGATTTTTGTTCACAGATATCTCAACATAGGACCACATGCAAACACTAAAATTTCCTGAAAATATTATTTTTCGTGGCAAAATACAAAATCTTTTTTTTTTTTTTTTTTTTTTTTTTTACTTTATTTAGAAGTCATGGCCAATATTACAAGGAAAGAAAACAGATTAGTGAGATTTTTCTCTACAGTAGGTAGGGTGCCTTCGTCACATTGTCATCATTGAGACATAGTACCCAACACTCACAATTGAAACGAGGAGAAGTTTACTTTGGCTCATTGTATACCTAACTGGCTCCAAGGCTAGAAGGAATGGAGCAGGAGCCTGGCCAAGAAAAAATTGCTCATGTCAAGGCAGCCAGAAGCAAAGGGAAATGCTGGAGAGGGAAACACCCCCATCCAGGCCACCCTAATGACCGCCTCTTCTAAGTATACTCCACCTAAGAGCAAGTCAGTTGTACCATCCCTGCAATCTACCTACCTTCCTCAATTCCCACCTCTGAACATATCAGATTTGGGGGCACATACAATATAAATCATCACATAGAGTGAGGAACTCTGCCAATTCTGCCTGGAATAAGCAACAATATAGTAGCAAAAGCTGCCAGAAGTATTTATTCAGGGCTCATGGATTCGAGCAAAGACAATCAGTGAATCAGAGAAGTGTGTATTTGAATAAGAGCAGTGTGAATATGTGACTTACTTGGAACTGCTTCCATTTGGTCTCCAGCTTAGTTGACAAGGTCGCTCATCAGAGCAGGACTGACCAGAAGAGCAGCTTTTCTACTTTCCATTTCTGGTACCATCAGTTCAAGGACCACACTCAGCAGAAAGAGATAAACATCATGCTTTACAGAGAAATGTACTACTTCCTAGATAAAAGAGGTATTTCAACATACAAGAGGATCAATACATTAGAAATATGTAACAATTATAAATACATAACTAAGGATCGAAATCCAAAATACATGGAGCAAAAACTGTCATGATTTATAGAGGAAGTGGACAACCATTTAAACTAGAAACATTAGTCCAAATCTTTGTATTTAATGAAACAACTGGAGTGAGAATTAGCAAAGGTTTCAAGAGCTTTCATAGCATGATAGTAAGTGTGTGCCAGCTGGTATGTCCCATACAAACAACAGACTGGAGCAGAATGCACATTCTTTCCAGTAATATTCTTCAGAATAAACTATATGATATTATATGAATTTCTGTTATTTTAAAAGGGAATAAATTATGCCAGTATTTTCCCAACTATAATGGAGTTAAATTAAAATGAATAAAAAAAAATAAAGCTTTGCCAACACTGGAGAAATGAAAGCAGAAATGTTGCTGGGAGTTTTATGAAAGTCTGGGTTATTTGGCAAGACTGTTTCTCACACACAAAAAAGAACAATAGTAATACTTATAAATACCCTATATGTTTGCTAACTAAACAACATATTTCTACCAAACAAGAGACAAAGAAGAAAACAGAAAAGAGATAGAGCACATTTGTGTTGAACAAAAATAAAATACTGTCATATAAGAGACACAACTAACATGATGATTCTAGGTATATTTGTACATTTAATTACATTGTTAAAAAAGAAAATATTTCTCAAATCAATTTTCATCTTTAGAAATCAAAAAGAGCAAATTGAACAATATTAGCACAAATCTTTCTTCTCATTGAACTACAAGTAGCTGTATATCTGTCCTACATATCTTGTATATACGAGATATATAATTTTCTTTTCACAACAAAATGGTACTTTGTTTATATCCCCATTTTATCCTCTGAATAACTACTACAAACACAACAATATGCAATGTATTGATTATTGTAACTGTCCTACTGACCTTTTTTATTTTTAAATAATTTAATTGGGAAACAAATAGCAATGAGACAGTTTCAAAACCAATTACTAGTACAGTTTCAATAATTAATACATTGCATATTGTGGTCTTAGTGGTTATTTATTGTAAAAGATGCAGACATGATATCCTGTCCACAAACACTATTAGAACAAATCTCTCTGTTCATTGATTCAAGAGAATGCAGCTGTATATCTATCCTAACTCTTTTGAACATACAGATACAAAATGGTTATTCATTTGTATCCCCCTTTTTTGTTTAGTTTTGTCAGAGAAGGGTATTCCATTGTCATTTAAATATTGTTGGTGCCTGAATTCAGCAAAATATTTCAATATGTATTCCAATACATCATCCATCACCTTCCTCTGTGGTCCTATAATATACTCGATCAGAAAATTTGGGATACTTTCATGGAAAATACCTGTTTCATGTTATGCCTAAGATGTTTGCTATTCAGGAATATAGTGAAGTTAAACCCAACTGCACAAGATATAGGGTAATAATAAGCTTCTCTGCTGGAGGGTTAACAGGATAAGTTTGCAGAACAAAAAATAGAGAAATAAAAGGGCTGCAAGAGCAGCCAACAATTTGACCATAGCCTTTCAAGGACAGTGAAGACTCAGGGCATAGGAAAACCTATATTGTAACATCATGTAACTCAGTTGTGTCCCAAATTTTCTGATCAAGGAGATTATGGGTCCACAGAGAAACATGATTGATTGTGTAGTGTGTGCTTAAGGAGAGTCACTTGGAGAGAAAACATTCACTCAGGCTTTCACAGAGAGCAAATTGGTCAAGCAATGGCCATGACTCATCCACATGGCTGACACTGACGAAGGATCTGCAAACTGCGGTACACGGTTACAGGATAAATCCTGAGGGGACTTGACTGACCTCATCAGATACAAAAGTTACAATTCTTGTTATACAGGTCTTGCTTTATCTTGGTCTTAATCATCCAGCAGAAAAGTATAATAACGAAGTATAAAAAGTAAAACCATGTTAATATGCTAAGTGTGAAAGGTTCAAGTCAACAACTTCTGTGAATAACCCACTAACATTGTGGACTACTAGACTGTGTTGGATTGTTTTGCTGAATTCATGCGCCTATAGTATTTAGAAGACAATGGAATACCCATTTCTGACAGAACTAAACAAAAAAAGGAAATACAAAGGAAGGACCATTTTGTATCTGTGTTTGCAGAATAGTTAGGTTAGATACACAGCTATGTTCATTTAATTCAATGAGAAGAAAGATTTATACTAATAGTGTTTGGACAGGATAGTCTGTCTGCATCTTGTACTACAGATAACCACTAAGAAGATAACAATGTACAATGTATTAATAATTGAAACTGTCCTATTAAGCAGTCTTGAAACTGTATCATTGATATTTGTTTCTCAATAAAATAAAGTAAAACATATAAAAAAGAAAATTTGGGATGCAACTGAGTTACATGATATTACAGTACAGGTTCTCCTATGTCCTGAGTCCTCACTGAAATTGAAAGGCTAGGGCCAAAATGTTGGCTGTCCTTGCAGCCCTTCTTTTTCTCTAATATTTTGTTTGCAAACTTAGGTTATTAAGCATCCAGAAGAGAAGCTTATTTTTTTTAATGAGCAGAACATATTTACTGGGGGAAAGAAAGATCCTATCTGAGAGAGGGGCAGAAGGGGGGCCCTGAGTGGGTGGTCCCCAGAGAAGCTTATTAATATTACACGACATCATAGGCAGTTGAGCTTAATCTACTATCTGTCTGAATATAAAACATTTTAGGCATAACATAGGACAGGTATTTACCATCAAGTATTGATATGTTAATCTTTAAGTACCTACAGAATATGAAGAAAAACATTAAAAAATAAAAATATATTAAAAAATAGGAATAAACAGTTACATATTTTTACACAGGGATTTAGAAATCTAACAATATACAGCATTGTAGCAGGACAGTCCTATGACATTTTTTCTTGTCTCGTTCTCATTTATTACTCCCTTTTTGATAAAAGACATTTTCATGAGAGACAGTATGGCAGTAATTGGTATATCATGACAAATAGTACATTATGTATGTAGAAGAACAGAATGACAGGCATTCCAAGCATCACCTTACCATTACACATTGCTATCTTCAGTGCTGTTGCATATTTCACAGGTATTAGCATATACAGTGAGTCAGGGTAAAAATCCTACCAATTAACTGATAGGTTCAAAAACATGCTTCAGATTCTCAGGATCATTCCCTTACCCATCTTGTGGAAATAAATGTATGGCTTTGCACCTGTCATATTTCCTAGCATTTCTCCTTGCCCTCTCTTCATTGTCTACTCCTCAAGTTCTTGCTTTCCTTTTAATGTTGTTATACCATTCTATTTGTATTTCTTATTTTTAGTTCTTATACTAGGGAGACTATATGATATTTACAGATGTGGATTTGGTTTATTTCACTTATGAGTATATCTTCAAGTGGCATCCACTTAAATATGAAGGCTTCAGGTTCATCATTCTTTATAGCTGAACAATATTCCATTGTATAAAAACCACATCTTTTCATCCATTCCTCAGGTGATGGCCATCTTGGTTGTTTCCAAGATTTGGCTATCACAAATTGTGCAGCTAAAAACATAGGCACACATATATCACTATGATATGACGTTTTCAGTTCCTCTGGGAAAATTCCCTATAGAGGGATACCTGGCTTGAGTGGGATTTCCAGTCCTAGTTTCTTAAGAAGTACCCACCGTGATTTCTTATTTTATTTTATTTTATTGTATTGTATTGTATTGTATTGTATTGTATTGTATTGTATTGTATTGTATTGTATT
>NW_004524925.1:839993-841207 GCF_000260255.1 Octodon degus
CATATTTTTATTGATAAACAAATAGCAATGAGACAGTTTCAAATCAAATTGGTAGGACAGTTTCAATAATTAACACATTGCATACATTCCTCCCAGTGGTTAATTGCTGTACAAGATGCAGACATGATATCTTATCTACAAACACCATTAGAACAAATCACTCTATTCTTTAACAGACTGTAACTATATATCTATCCTAACCACTTTGAATGTACAGATACAAAATGGACATTCATATGTATACAATTTTTTTGTTAAGTTCCATTATTTGAATATTATAGGAGTATTAACTCAGCAAAATAATCTAAAAGAGTTCAGTAGTCCATAATAGTATTGGGTTTTCGGCTTCACTGGCAATGTCAGAAATTGTTGATCTGAGTCTCCTACAGCTCAACATAACAGCATGGCTTTACTTCTTATATTTCATTTTTAAACTTTTCTGCTGGGTGGTGAAGACCAAGGTAAAGCAGGACCTATGCAACAGGAGTTGTGGCTTTTGGGTCTGATAAGGTCAGTGAAATCCCCTCAGGATTTATCCCGAGATCCTGTACCTCAGAATGTTTGTCAGTGTCAGACATGTGGATGAGTCATGGCCATTGTTTGGGCAATGTGCTCTCTGTAAAAGCCTGAGGGAATGTTTTCTCTTCATGTGACTCTACTTAGGCACACTCTACATCATTGATCACTTTCCTCTTTGGCCCCATAATCTCCTTTATCAGAAAATTTGGGAAACTGATGAGTTACATGACATTACATAACAAGTTCTCATATGTCCTGAGTCTTATTTGACTTTGGAAGGCTAGGGACAAAGTGTTGGCTTTCCTTGCAGCCCTCCTTTTCATCTAATTTTGGTTTGCAAACTTAGGATGTTAACCATCTTGAAGACAAGCTTATTGTTATTACCATACAACCTGGGCTGTTAAGCTTAACCTCACTATCTGTCTACATATCAAACATCTCAGGCATAATATGAAACAGGTATTTTTCATCAAGTATTGATATGTTGAACTTCAAGTCCCTACAGAATATGATAAAAAACATTTAAGACAGAATATATTTTTAAAATAGGCATAAAGAATTATATACTTCTTATGTTTACACATAAGTCCAAAAATCTCACCATATACAACCTTGAAGCAGACAGTCCCACAGTAGTCCTTTTAATATCTTTTGCTTTCATTCACCACCCACTTCTTTTTGAACAATCATCTACC
>NW_004524925.1:842237-843853 GCF_000260255.1 Octodon degus
TTCTTCCTCTGAGAAGTGTGTGTTCATCTCGGATGCCCATTTCTGGATTGGGTCTTTAAATTTTGGGGCCCTAGTGTTTTTTAGTTCTTTATAAATTCTATAGGGCAGACCTTTGTCTCAGTACTTATTTGTCATGATTTTTTTCCAAATTTGTGGGTTGCCTTTTCACTTTGTTGGTAATTTCTTTTGACAGGAAAAACCTTCTCAGTAACAGCAAGACAAAGTTGTTAATTCTTTCAACTGTTTCCCATGCAATTTGATTTCTGTTCATGAAGTCTTTTCTTACTCTGAGATCTTCAAGAGTTCCTCCTACTTTCCTTCCGGGAGATTTAAGTGTCTCTGCTTTAATGTTTGGATCTTTAATCCATTTTTACTTTAGCTTAGTGCATGGCGATAGATCTGGGTTAAGTTTGACTTTTCGGCATGTACACAGCCAATTTTTCCAGCACTATTTGTTAAAGAGGCTATCGTTCTTCCAGTAAGTGTGTTTGGCCCCTTTGTCAAATTTAGCTGGCTGAGTGTGTTTGTAGGGGCTTCAGCGTCTTCTAATCTATTCCATTGATCCTCAGGTCTATTTTGTTCACAGTACCATGCTAATTTTATCACAGTAGCCTTGTAGTATAATTTCAAGTCAGGAATTGCAATGCTTCCTGCCTTCTCTTAATTGCCTTTGCTATTGTAGGTCTTTTCTGTTTTCAGATAAATTTTAGAAATGACTTCTCTAGGTCTGTGAGGTATGTCGGCGGTAGTCTGATAGGGATTGTATTAAACCTGTACAGCAATTTTGGGAGTATGGCCATCTTCACAATGTTGGTTCTTCCTATCCAGGAGTATGGAGTATCTTTTCATTTTCTGAAATCCTCTGTGATCTCTTTTTTAAGAGTACTGTAATTTTCCTTGAAATGATCTTTGACTTTTTGAGTTAGATAAATTCCAAGGTATTTCATTTTCCTTGGTGCTATTGTAAAAGTTATTGTTTCTATAATTCCCCTCTCAGTGTTTTTGTTGTCTGTGCAGAATAATGCTATTGAGTTTTGGGTATTGACTTTATAACCTGCTATGCTACTGAATTTCTGTATTAATTTTTGTAGCTTCTTGGTGGAGTTTTTTGGTCTTCTGAGTAAAGTATCATGTCATCTGCAAATAAAGATAATTTAACTTCTTCTTTATCTCTTCTTATTCCTTTTATTTGTTTCTCTTTTCTAAGGGCTGTATCTAATGACTGTAGAACTATATTGAATAGGAGTGGTGATAGAGGACATCCTTGTCTTGTACCGGATCTAAGAATAAAAGATTTCTATTTTTCCCAATTTAGGATTATGTTAGCCACTGCATTTTCATAAATGGCTTTTACCAGAAAGAAGTAAAGGCAATCTATTCCAATTTTCTGTAGGACTTTGAACATGAATGAGTGTTGGACCTTGTCAAAAGCCTTTTCTGCATCAATGGAAATGATCAAGTGTTTTTTAGTTTTCGATCTATTGGTATAGTGTATCACATTTATAGATTTTTCAAATATTGAACCATCCTTGCATCCCTGGGATGAATCCTACCTGGTCATGGTGTATGATCTTTTTGATGATTTGCTGTATTCTATTTGCTAGGATTTTATTGAG
>NW_004524925.1:844166-858963 GCF_000260255.1 Octodon degus
TAATTACACCCTTTTCATTCCTTATTGTTTGTATTTGAATTTTCTTTCCTCTTTTTGATGAGGTTAGTTCGAGGCTTCTCGATTTTATTTGATCTTTCAAAGAACCAGCTTTTTGCTTTTTTAATTCTTTGAATTATTTTTTTCATCTCAATCAAATTAATTTCTGCTCTAATCTTTATGATTTCTTCCCGTCTTTGGGCTCTGGGTTTGGTTTGCTCTTCCTTTTCTAGTTGTTCAATGTGGAGCATTAAGGTATTTATTTGTTCCCGTTCTATTTTTCTAATGTGTGAGATCACAGTTATGAATTTCCCTCTGAGAACTGCTTTCATGGTATCCCATAAATTCTGATAAGTTGTGCTTGAATTTTCATTGAATTGTAGATATTGTTGATTTTCTTGTTTAATTTCATCTGTGACCAGTTGGTTGCTGAGAAGGGTGTCATTTAATTTCCATGTAGTTAAGGTTTTCTTCTGGTCGCTTTTGTCATTTATTTCCATTTTTAATGCACTGTGGTCAGACAATGTGCAGGGGATAATTTCTGTTTTCTTACATATACTTAAGCATGACGTATGGACCAGTATGTGGTCTATTTTAGAACATGACCCATGTGCAGCTGAGAAAAATGTGTATTCAGCTATGTTTGTGTGGGACACTCTGTATACGCCCACCAAGTCCATTTGTTTGAAGCTCTCATTCAGTTCTGTTATTTTTTTGCTAAGTTTTTGTCTGGTTGACCTATTTTTGGAGATAAGGGGGTTTTAAAGTCCCCCTGTTGAAATTGTGGTATTGGATATTTGATTTTTAATGTCCATTAAGTTTTGCTTTATATAGTTTGGTGCTCCCATGTGTGGTGCATACATATTTATGAGTGTTAGCTCTTCCTCTTGAATTTTTCCCCTAACCAGTATATAATGTCCTTCTTTATTTTGCTTGATCATTATTGGTTTGAAGTTGAGACTATCTGAGAATAGCATCTTCAAGATCTGAAACTCTGTCTTCACTTTCACTTAAACGGTTTTGCAAGCTCGTAATTGAGATTTTAATTACCTCTATATCTCTTTGACTCTGCTTCATGCGATCTATTTCTTTCCTGTATTGCTCATTCAAGGAATCTGTCATTTTTCTAATCTCCTCTATATTTTTATTAATATCTTCTTTAGAAGCAGTTATAAATTCTTTCACTGCAGTGTTTTTTTTTTTTTTTTCAGAATGGGTTTCCTCCCTATGTTTCTGTAGTTGCTTCTTTACTTCACATGCTATGAGTTCTGAGAACTCTTTTTTCATTTCAGAAAAGAATTGCGCTCTGAGTTCCTCTATAACTTTCTGCTGTTGCTTATTTACTATCGACGTTCTTAATTCATGCATTTGAGCCAAGCTAGTGTCCTCTGCACTTGTTCTAGGTGGGCATTGGGTTTCCTCCATATGTTTCTTCATTTGATTCTTTAATGCAGATGTTATTAATTCAGTGATTTCCTTTTTTATTTCCAATCTGAGTTTCTCTGTACCTTTCTGCAGCTGTTTCTTTATTTTAGAAGCCATTGATTCACTGCTTTCAGCTGTGTGGTTCCCAATTTGTTCTGTGTTAGTGTCCTCTGCACTTGTTACTGTTAGGCTTGTGTTCTGAGGTTGCATTTTGTTCCTTCTCATCATTTTGTGTAGCACTGTCTTCTGACCTTTCTTGTAGATCTTTGTGGAGTTATAACCTTAGCACATACGGAAATTCAGGTGCAGATCTATAAAGTTTGGATTTATTTAGTTGTGCCTGGGTTGGGTCTGGCTGCTGTGCTCAACTCCTTCCTGCTGCTGCCCTTAGGGTTGAATCTGTTGTGCCCCTCTAGCATGATTTTCTGCTCCTAGTCTAGCTGGGTGGTTCTATCCTCTACACTCTCTGCAGGGATTGCAGCTGCAATTTTTCACCTCAGGCCTGTATGCCAGGCCTGAGCTGAGCCTTTAGGGGACAAGGTGGAGTAGGTGGGAGAGGCAGCTCTCCCTCACACTCACCAGGCCTTGGCTAGGACTGGATCTTGGGGTTCCTGGAACGTAGCAGAAATTCTTACCCTGTGTGCGGTGTGTGTGGGGTTACTACAGATTGATGGTGGTTGTCCCAAGCGTGTGGAAGAGGGTTTCACCCACACTGCGCCTGGGCTGGAACCAATAGTAGGTCCCACCAGAGCAGGGTAGCTGGTAGCTCTCCCACACACTCACCGGGCCTAGGCTAGGACTGGGTCTTGGGGTTCCTGGAAAGCGGTAGAAATTCCTATTCGGTGCACCGGGTGGGCGAGGTGCTGTGAAATGGTAGGGGGCGTCCCAAGGGGTTGGAAGAGGGTCTCACCCATGCTGCGCCTGACCTGCGACCATTAGTAAGTCCTGCTGGCACTGGGTAGCTGGAAGCTTTCCCATATACTCACTGGGCCTGGGCTAGGACTGGGTCTGGGAGTTCCTGGAATGCTGCAGAAATTCCTATTTGGCGGACAGGGTGGGGGAGGTGCTACGGAGTGGTGGTGGGCATCCCAAGGGAGTGGAAGAGGGTCTCACCCACACTGAGCCTGGGCTGGGATTTCATCTTGATTTCCATAATGATTGTGCCAGTCTAAATTTCCATCAGCAATCGAGAAGTGTCCCGATTTACCCTCTGCTTCTCCAACATTTGTTGTTGGGTGATTTCTTTATGATAGCCATTCTTTGTGGGGTGAGATGGTCATCTCAGTGTTGTTTTAATTTGCATTTCACGGGTGTCTAGTGATGTGGAGCATTTTTTTCATATATTTATTCGCTTCTTTAATTTTATCCTCTGAGAAGTATGTGTTCATCTCAGATGCCGATTTCTGGATTGGGTCTTTAAATTTTGGGGCCCTAATGTTTTTTAGTTCTTTATAAATTCTAGAGAGCAGACCTTTGTCTGAGTGCTTATTAGCAAAGATTCTCCATAAGATGTGGTCCCAGTTGTTAATTCTTGCCAGTATTACATGTGCTATTTGATTTTTCTTCATGAATTCTTTGCCTACCCCTATGTCTCCAAGAGTTCTTCCTACTGTCTCTTCCAGGAGATATAGTGTTTCTGTTCTAATATTTAGATCTTAATCCATTTTGACTTTAGCTAGGAGCATGGTGACAGACCTGGGTCAAATTTTAGTTTTTGCCATGTAGAAAGCCAGTTTTTACAGCTCTATTTGTTACTGAGGCTATCTTTCTTCTAGTAAGGATGTTTGGCCCCTTTGTCCAACATAAGGATGGCTGAGTGTTTTCATAAAGACTTCTGCATCTTGTAACCTATTCCTTTGATCCTCAGTTCTATTTTGCTGCCAGTACCATGTTGATTTTTTCACAATAGCTTTGTAGTATAATTTCAAGTCAGGAATTGTGATGCCTCCTGCCTTGTCTCCTTTGTTCAGAATTGTCTTTGCTATTTTAGGTCTTTTCTGGTTCCAAATATATTTTAGGAACAATTTCTCTAGGTCCGTGAGGCATGTTGGTAGTAGTTTCGTAAGGATTGCATTACATCTGTACAGCAAATTTGGGAGTATGGCCATCTGCACAATGTTGGTTCTTCCTATCCAGGAACAGAAAATAACTTTCCATTCCCTAAAATCCTCTAAAATCTCCTTTTTCAGAATACTGTAATTTTCCTTGAAAAGATCTTTGACTTCTTTAGTTAGATGAATTCCAAGGTATTTCATTTTCCGCTGTGCTATTGTAAAAGGGACTGTTTTTCTAATTTCCCTCTCGGTGTACTTGTTATCTGTGTAGAGGAAAACTATTGACATCTAGATTTTAACATTTTATCCTGCTATGCTGCTGAATTTGTGTATCAATTCTAGTAGCTTCCTGGTGGAGTTTTTCAGGTCTTCTAAGTAAAGTATCATGTCATCTGCAAATAACAATAATTTAATTTCTTCTTTACATATTCTTAGTCCTTTTATTTCTCTGTCTTGTCTAATTGTTCTAGATAATGATTCCAGAACTATATTGAATAGGAGGGGTGAAAGAGGACATCCTTGTCTTGTACCATATCTGAGAGTAAAAGATTTCAGTGCCCATTTAGAATTATGTTAGCCGTTGCGTTGTCATAGATGGCTTTTATCAGATTGAAATAGAGGCCATCTATTTCAATGTTGTGTAGGAGTTTGAACATGAATGAGTGGTTGATGTTGTCACGAGTCTTTTTTGCATCAATTGAGATGATTTTGTGATTTTTAGATTTGGCTGTATTGATGTAGTGTATTACATGTATAGTTTTGCACATATTGAACCATCTTTGCATCCCTGTGACGAATCATAATTGGTCATGGTGTATATTCTTCTTGAAGGTTTGCTGTATTGTATTTGCTAGGATTCATTGAGGATTTTTGCATCTATTTTCATAAGGGAGACTGGCATGTAGTACTCTTTCTTGTTGCATTTTTCCCTAGTTTTGTTATCAGTATAATATCTCCATGAATGATTTTGGCAGGATCGCTTCCTTTTGAATTTCATTGAAGAGTTTGAGAAGTTTAGAGATTATATTTTCCCTAAATTTCATGTAGAATTCAGCTGTGAATCCATCAGGACCTGGACTTCTCTTTGTCAGATGGTTTTTTATTACATTTCATACTTCATTGGCTGTTATTGGGTTATTGAGAGTTGTTATATCTTCTTGATTCAGTTTTGGTAATTTTTACCTTTCTAGAAATCTGTCCAGTTCTTCTGTGTCTTCCATTGTGTGAAAGTAAAGATTATCAAAGTAGATATTGATAATCTTCTGAATTTCCACTGGCTCTGTGGTAATTACACCCATTTAATTTCTTATTGCTTGTGTTTGCAATTTTTCTTTCCTGTTTTTGATGAGATTAACTAGAGGAATAATAAATTTTATTTAATCTTTCAAAGAACCAGCTTTTTGATCTGTTAATTCTTTCAACTGCTTTCTTCATTTCCATTGCATTAAGTTCTACTCTACTCTTTATGATTTCTTTCCATCTTTGGGATGTGGGTTCTGATTGCTCTTCTTTTTCTAGATGTTGGAGGTCCAACATTAGGTTGTTTGTTCCCATTCTGTTTTTCTATTGTGTGAGTTCATAGGTATAAATTTCCCTCTGAGAACTGCTTTCAAAGTATCCTATAAATTCCGATAAGTTGTGGTTGAATTTTTATTGAACTGTAGATATTGTTGAATTTCTTGTTTAATTTTATCTGTGACCCATTGATAGCTAAGTAAAGTGTTGTTTAATTTCCATGTATTTAGAGGTTTTTTTCTGGTTTCTTTTGTTGTTTATTTCCAATTTCATTGCACTGTAGTCAGACAATAGGCATGAATAATTTCTGTTTTCATTCATATACTTAAGCATGATGTATGGACTATCATGTGGTCTAATTTAGAAAATGACTCATGTGCAGGTGAAAAAAAAGGATTATTCAGCTGTGGTTGGATGGAATACTCTGTATATGTCCACTAAGTCCACTTATTACAAGCTCTGGTTCAGTTCTGCTACTTCTTTGATTTTTTTTTTTTTGTCTGCTTGACCAATCTTTTAGGGATAAGGGGGTGTTAAGGTCTCATCTTAAGACTGTGTTATTAGATATTAGATTTTTCATGTCCTTTTTGATTTGTATTATATAGTTGTGTGCTCCCATGTTTGGTGTGTACATATTTATGAGTGTTAACTCTTCCTCTTGAATTTTTCCCCTAACCAGTATATAGTGGTCTTCTTTATTTCATTTGACCATTCTTGGTTTGAAGTTGATACTGTCTGAGAACAGGATTGCTACCCCTGCTTTTTTCTGAGGTGCTGGGGGATGTAGTATTGTTTTCCATTCTTTCACTTTCAGCCTATGAATTTCTTTATGAGTTAAATGTGTTTGTTGTATACAGCATATTGTTGGATTTTGTTTCCTAATCCTTTATGCCAGTCTATTTTTTTAAATTGGTGAATTGAGTCCATTATACTGATGGTTATCATTGAGCTGTATTGATTTATGATCGACATGTTATTTACCTGCTGTTGTTTACCCCTTTTTCTCCTGTGTTTAATTGTTTGCCCTATTTAGTGGGTTACTTCTTTTCTCATTCATGGAGTTCTGATCATTTTGGTCCCTCTCTAGAACATCTTTCAGTAGCCTGTGTAGGGTTGGCTTTGTCATCATGAAATTCTTTAGCTGTTCTTTGTCATGAAAGTATTTCACTTCTCTATCAAACTTGAAAGAGAGTTTTGCAGGGTATAGTAGTCTGGGCTGGAATTTGTTTATAGAAGTCTTGAAGTATTCTGCTCCATGTTCTTCTTCCTTCATGGTTTGTGAAAGAAAGTCTGCTGTTATTCTGTTGTGTTTTCCTTTAAACGTGATCTGTTTCTTTTCTCTAGAAGCTTTCCACATATTGTTCTTATGCTGAATATCTGGGATCTTGACTATTATATGTTTCGTTGTGTTTTTACTTGGGTTGAAGTTATTTGGAGTTCTGTGTGCTTTGGTTATCTGAGCATCAGATTGCTTCCTCATATTTGGAATTTTTTTGCTATTCTGCCCATATCCTTTTTATATCATTTGTATTGACTCCTTCTTTCTCATTGATGTCCTATTAGTCTCACATTGTTCATCTTTGCATCATCTTGCATGTGAAAATTTATTTTTTCCTTGCATCCTAGTTATTTTTAAGAGTTCCTTTTTTTCCTTTTTTTTCCTTTTCACTAGCTGCACCAGCATCTTCATGATCTGCAACTCTATCCTCACTTTCACTCACATGTTTTTGCAAGCTCAATATTGAGATCCTAAGTTCTTCTGTATCTCTTTTACTGCTTCATGTGGTCTATTTCTTTCCTGTATTTCTCAGACCTCATAGCATGTGAAGGAATACGTCATTTTGTAATGTTCTCTATTTATTTATCAGTGTCTTCTTGAGAAGCAGTTATTAATTCCTTTACTACAGAGATCATTTCTGATCTGATTTCCTCTATATATTTCTGCATTTGATTGTTTACTTCAAACACTATTAACTCAGAGATTTCTTTTTTCATTTCAGAGGTTCTGATCTGAGTTCCTCTATACCTTTCTGCAGTTGTTTCTTTTCTGCAGGCGCTATTGATTCAGACTTTTTAGCTATATGATTCCCAATTTCTTCTGCTCTACTGTCCTCTGCACATGTTCTGGGTGGTCTTGGGGCCTGAGATTGCATTGTGCTCCTTCTTTTGGTCATTTTATATAGCATGGTCCTCTGACCTTTGGTGTAGACCTTTGGTGTAATTATAACCTTAGCACCTACTAAAATTCGGGTGCAGATCTATTAAGTTTGAGTTCGTCCTGTTTTGCCTGCATTGGGTCTAGCTGTTGTGCTCATCTCCTTCCTGCTGAAGCCCATGGAAGTGAACCTGTTGTGCTCCTCTTGCAAGATGTTTTTCTCCTGGATTACTTGTGTGGTTTTGGCCCCTATTCTCTCTGCAGGGACTTCAGCTGTAGTGTTTTACTGCAGGCCCATTTCCCAGTCCTGGTCTGGGTCTGAAGGGGTCCAGGGGGTGCTGGGGAGAGCAGAAGCTCTCCCACATACTCCTAGGGCCTGGGCTTGGGCTGGGTCTTTGGGGTCCCGAGAGCGTGGCAGATATTGTCACCCACTCAGCGGGCTTGAGTGGGGGGCTTCGGAGGTGTGGAGGGTTCTCAAGAGTGTGGCAGAAGGTCCCACTTATGTGGCATGCCTTGGCTTGGTCTGGAGAGGTCCAGTGGGCACAGGGAAGTTGGAAGCTCTCCCACACACTCGCAGGCTTTGGCTTTGGCTGCATCTGGGGAGTGCAGAGAGTGTGGCAAAAGTTCTCACTCACTCGGCATACTTGTGGGTATCTCCAGAGGAATGGAGGGGTCCCAAGAGTCTGACAGAGGGTGTCACTCATGCAGAGTGCCTGGGCTTGGTCCAGAGATGTCCAGTCGGTTTTGGGGAGCCTGAAGCTCTCCCACACATTCCCCGAGTCTGGGCTTGGACTGGGTCTAACCTCTTTTGAAATTGTTTCATTGCTATTTTATCCTTTCTTCTCATTAAAATGAATAAAGAATGAAAAAGAAATAAAAAGGTCAAATTATATTTAGATCAAAGAAAAATAATGAAATAATAAAGGTTTAAGTAGAAAACAATGAAAGAAAAGAGAGAAAACTAATATAGAAAAACTTAAAACCAGAAGCTAATGCACAGCAAATGTTCAAATAAATTAGTGAACTTTACTTCCACTGACAAAAAAATTGAGAAAAGAAAAATATATTAAATGTATAAATAAAAGAAAGTACATCATTTCAATGCTTACTTAAATTAAAAATATTATAGGGCAAATTAACTATTTTGCTTACAAATCAGACAGCTAAGATGGGAAGGTGAAACTCTAAAACCATATACAACTACAAGACAACTTGGAGATGAAATTAAAAACCAAACATGTCAACTTGTAAAGACAGTAATTGTCATCTAACACCTTCCTACTCTTGAAAATCTGGGCTTAAGTATACTGATGAATTGTTTCAAATATTTACAGAAAAAAAAATGACAATAAGAGGTAAGCATTTCAGACAATCATGGTGAAAGAAATATGTCAAAAATTCATTGTATAAACTCAATATTGGTCAACACTACCAGCAAGAAGAGTCTGATTTTGACCTCCTCCCTTCATCCTTTGTTCTGAGACTGCGAGGCTAGCAAGAGAAGTCTGAGATCTATCTGTCTCTTTGGCCACTGGAAAGACTTAGGGCTCAGAGACTTTAGGAAGTTCAAGCAACAGATTAGGACCCTGGCAAAGGTACATATGATGGACAGATAGAGAGAGAGGCATGCAAATATCCCATGAAACATTAGCAATATAAGCTAGCAGATGATCTCTAATTTTTTGTTTTATTGTACTCATCCACTGTCTTCCTTTTGTCACCTATCTCACTTGAATTCATAATCCTTTCATGTGAGTCAACATTGCTTCTTCTCTTTCCTTTTCACTTTAAAACTCCTAGGCCTTCCCTTCCAATCCTTCTTTCCTGTGTCCTACTATTACCCAAAACATGGATGATTATCTTGTGCCCTCAAACCTGGATCCTACTATATTTAACCACACTCATCTCTTTATCCTACAAATTATCCTCTTGAAACCATTCCCCAGCAGGAGAAAATCACTCTACTATATGGAAAATCATCACAAATACCTGGTATATATTGGATCATATAATTTTGCAGACCTTTCTTCTATAGTTAAAGATATTATGTTAAAAGTTTCCAGTTTGTCAGTAGCAGGCTATACTTGAGTCTATTGTTATTTCCAACTGATAGTTTAACCAGGATGTTGTACATTCTATAACCAGCTTTCTGTACTAAATGATAACACTGCAACTGTTAGAGGTCATAACCATCACCATAGTCCAGTGCCAAAGGAATGGACCATAAGTCTAATAGATAGCAACTTCTCAATCTTAATATATTAAGAAAATAGGTTTTTGGGATTCACATAAAGACCAAGAACCACTTATACCTATAGGAAATCCAGAGAAAAGCCTGTGTGTCTTAAGAAAACCTTGAAACCAGTGATAATGCTATGTAGCATAAGAAATCTAGAAATATCAACACAGAAAACAAAATAAAATAGGAAATCACAAGACAAAGAATCAAAGTGCAATCCCAAATGACCCGTCCATGCAGGACAAGTCCAGAGCACAAAGAGATAGAGGAAATCAAAAGCCAACAATGGAACTCTCTGAAATGATAGAAGAAAATGCTTCTAAATGAAGAAATCAAAAGGTCTAAGTTGCCAAAAAATCACCATCAAAATAAAAGACATTAAAGCAGAAATAGATAAACAAATAGAGCAGCTCAGGAAAACAATGGAAGTCATGAATACCAAACATAAACAAGAAATAAAATCAATGAAACAGATTCAAACAGCAATTCTATTTAAAGTTTAAGCAGCAGATTTAATGAAGGTAATCTATAAGACAGTGACCAGACAAGTGATTAGGAAAAGAAAAAATATCTTAAAAATAGCAAGAAACCATGAAAAATTAATCCAATTGCAATAGAATGAAGAAAAAAAAAACCCTTAAGGTTGATTGAAATCAGTGAGAAAGCTGCTTCACAGAAATAATAGCAGAAAAATTTCAAAAGATGTATAAAGAATTAGACGTACAAATAAATAATTCATATAGAAATCCAAATATCCATGACCAAAACAAATCTACACCAAAGTATGCAATAATCAAGATAACAGAAATTCAGCACAAGAGCAAAATTTTAAAACCAACTAAAGAAAAGAATCATGTAACCTACAGAGGAAAGCCCATAAGAACCACAGTAGAATTCTCAACACAAGTTAGGAGAGTTTGGAGGGGGACATTTTAAGGCCTAAAGGAAAATAATCTTCAGCATAGATTAATGTATGAAACAAAACTATCCTTCAAAATTGATGGAGAAATAAGATACTTCCACAACAAGAACAACAACAAAAAATAACTGAAGGAAGTAATGACCACCAAACAAGCCCTATAGAGTTCTCTCAAGGTCATACTAGAAAGAAATAATAAAGCCCTGAAATACACACATACCAGTAGAAAGAAACTCCCAAACAGGGCATGCATTCAAGCAGAGGTTAAAGACAGGGAGCAAACAACAGGAAAACAACATGAAAAACAGAAGCCAATATGTATCAGTTATAACTATGAACATATATGGTCTCAACTCACAAAAAAGAAACATACTGGAAGATGGATTAAGAACCAAGATTGAACAATACAATGCATTCAAGAAACACACTTAACCCCAAAAGAAATTCATAGACTAAGATTCAAATGAAGGAAAACAATTCTCCATGCCATAGGATCCCCCCGCTAAAAGGAGGAGTAGCTCTCCAAACACAGGTTCACTTATCTGTTCATAAAACAAATATGAATATATATGAAAAACCAAATAAGCACTAGCACAATGCAGTGGGAGACCTTAGCACCCCACTATTAAAAATAGATAGATCAACAAGACTAGCAACAAATAAATAATATAATTCAAGTCCAAGGAGAATTCATCCCAGGAATGAAAGGATGGTTCAACATATGAAAATCTATAAATATAATACACCATATTAACAGAATCAAAGACAAAAATCACATGAACATCTTAATAGATGATCACGAAGAAAAACATTTGACCAAGTCCAAAATTCATTGATGATAAAACCCCACAGAGAATTGAAATAGATATTCTTTTCCTCACACCTCTAAAAACTATTTATGACAAACCAATAACTAACATCAAATTAAAATAGGAACAAAATGAAGACATCCATTAGCACCACTCCTATTCAATTAGTTCTTTAAACAGTATCCAGAGCAATGAGATAGAAAAAAAGAAAGAATCAGGGTAGAAAAGTAAGAAGTTAAATCATAATTATTTGCAGATGACATGTTACTCTAAACAGAAGACCCCCAAAACTCCTCCAAGCTATGGTATAATATATAAATTCAGTAATATAGCAGCATACAGAGTCAACATACAAAAAACAGTAGCATTCTAGTACACAAGCAACAAACTCAGAGAGGGAGAGAGAAAGAGAGAAAACTTAGGAAAAATCTACCATTTACAGTATCATTTTTTAAAAAAGAAGTTCTTAGGAATCATCCTAACAGAGGGTGTACAAAATTTGGTACAATGAAAATTTAAGTTCCCCGCAAAAGAGAACTAAATAGGACAACATTTATTTCAAATAAGTCAGGATGGTATAAATTTGGAAATCAATACAATTCATAACATCAATAAAGAACAAAAGAGGGGGGACCGGGGAGATGGCTCAGTAGAATAAGTGCTTCAGAATGAGTCAGAGCCTCATTCCTATTTCCATTATACTAAGTTGTAGATACAGAAAAACTGAAGCATTCATTGGAGAAGTAAAAGACAGAAAAATTAACAGAATATTCAAGTGGAAGAATAAATCCAGAGGACTAACACTGTACAACTTCGAGATATGTCACAAGACTGCAGTGAGTGTGAGAGTGGAATATTTGTGAGACAATGCGAATACGTAAATAAATAAATAAATAAATAAAACATGCTCTCAGGCTTTCACAGAGAGCACTTGGCCAAGCAATGACCGTGACTCATCCACATGGCTGACACTGACAAAGGATCTACAATCTGATGTACAGGATCTCAGGTTAAATCCTGAGGGGATTTTATGACCTTATTAGACCCAAAAGCTACAACTCTTGTTGCATAGCTTTATCTTGGTCTTAACCATCCAGCAGAAAAGTATAAAAACAAAACATAAGAAGTAAAGCCATGCTGTTCTGTTGAGCTGTAGGGGACTCAGATCAACAATTTCTGACATTACCAGTTTAGTGGAAGACCCAATACTATTATGGACTACTGGACTCTTTTAGAATATTTTGCTGAATTAACACATCTATAATATTCAAATAATGGAGCTCAACAACAGAGGGGATACAGATGAATGTCCATTTTTTATCTGTGTATTCAAAACGGTTAGAATAGATATATAGTTACATTCTCTCAATGAATAGAGGGATTTGTTCTAATAATGCTTGTAAATAGGATATCATGTCTGCATCTTCTACAGCAATTAATCACTAGGAAGAATGTATGCAATGTGTTAATTATTGAGACTGTCCTACCAAAAATAAATAAATAAATAAATAAATAAATAAATAAATAAAATAAATGTAGGACCATTTTGTATCTATATATAAATTAGTTAGGATAGATATATAGCTACTTTCTCTTAATTCAATGAGAAGAAAGATTTGTATTAATAGTGTTTGGACAGGACAGCATGTGTGCATCTTGTACTATGAATAACTACTATGAAGACAGCAATATGCAATGCATTAATTATTGTAACTGTCCTACTAACCTGTTTTGAAATGGTCTCATTGCTTTTTATTTCTCAATAAAATTAATTTAAAAAATCTTTTTAAAAAAAGAAAAGAAAAAAACAACAAATATTGGAGAAGTATGTGTAGATGAATGAAATAAGCTGTCTTTGTTTGACAAAAGGATGGAGAAATGGTAGCATTCACATGTGTAAAAACATGCTGCAGTCATTGTGTGACCCTTTTCCCATATTAAGAGGGCCCACCTGGACCTCAACTTTCTGAATTTTCACTCTTGCCTTCATTTATTCATCCTCACATTCTTCACTCACCAGGAGTTTCTCAAGATCTGTGCTAGCTTTTGCAAAATAGTGTATCTTCTGCTTAGTAGAGTGAATAATATGCTGTGTTCTATTTTCATTGTAATTGTTCAATTGTGTTCTCACAATCTGGTAAAATTTTGTTCCATTTAACATTTTATGATTAGATATTAAATTAATTTAAAACTTAAGAAATAAAAAATAATCTCTTACTTTAAAAACAACAAGAACAAAAGAAACATAATCATTGAGGGGGCCAGAGAGATGGCTCAGGAGAATAAATGCTTGCCTGGAAGGCACAAGGGTCTGAGTTCAATCCACAATTCCGCAAAAAAAAAAAAAAAAAAAAAGAAAGAAAGAAAGAAGGAAGGAACGGAAGAAAGATAATCATTGAAATAGACAGAAATCCATTTGACAAAATCCCTTCTCTGTCATGATAAAAAAGTGGTATGAAAATAAAAAGAGAGGGGAACTACTGATAAAAAAGGAAGATATTTGTAACAAACTCCCAGCTAGCTTTATGCCCAGTGGAAAACATACAAATGCTTTCCATCTACAAACCAATAATCTGAGAAAGATGTCCACTCTCAGTATTTCTAGACAACATTATTTTGGAGTTTCTAGCTGATACTAAGGCAAGCAGAAGTAAAAGGCATACATATGGAATAGAAATAAAAATTTCTTTCATTTCTAAAAAATATTTTGAAACATTTTAATTATTTATTTTGTACAAGGTCTCACTACATAGCTCAGACTCATCATGATCCTCCTGTCTCGGTCTGCCCAGCATTGTCTGATTTTGGTGGCTGGCATAGTGCAATTGGGTTTCTGGGGCCAGCACAGCAGGTGGTACCAGGGATCAAACCTGGGCCCTTGCACTTGGCAGGTAGACACAAAGACCACCGACCTATCACCCCAGCCCAAGCTTTTTTCTCATAGTAAGGCCTACAAAACTATTTTTCTTACATTATATGACAGTTTATAATTAAAAATCTAGTAAAGTTTTCAACAAAGCTAACAGAATTTCTATGTGAATTTAACAAGGTTGGAGAAAACACACTTAATATGCAGAAATAAATTATGTTTGTATAAATAAATAATTAAAGTAAAAAATTAAGAAAACACTTTCACTGATAGTAGTATAAAGTTATTTGGAAGTAATTTCAACAAAGGAAATGAAAAAATGACAAAAATATTATGAATCATTGCTGGGATATGAAAACTCTAAGTAGATAAATAGCTCATAGTCATGCTTTTGAAGACTCAATATGGGTTTTTTTTTTCTTTTTTTTTTGAGCCACTATGAAATTTGCTTTCACTTTCCTCCCCCTGGTGTTGTTTATGGAGGTAAGCAAAATCCCAGAATGGTGGCAGATGAACAGGAATGCAGTGATTACGAAGTTTAACGATGATGGCAGTAAAAATGAAGAAAATTATCAGAAAAAACTAAAGGTGAATAAGTCCATTTTCTTTTTCTTTTTTTCTTTTATCTTTTGTTTTTTGCTACTGAAGAAAAGTGCTTTGGATAATGACAGTGTGGGGCATAGTTAAACAGTGTCACAGCGTTTAGGAGAAATGATAATCCTTTTTTTTTCAAAGTTTTATTGATAAACAGATAGCAATGAGACAATTTCAAATCAAATTGGAAGTACAGTTTCAACAAATAATACACTGCATAT
>NW_004524925.1:872918-873999 GCF_000260255.1 Octodon degus
CTATCTTTTGGAGATAAGGGTCTGTTAAGGTCTCCTGTTAAAATTGTGGTATTGGATATTAGATTTTTCATGTCCATTAAGATTTGCCTTATATAGTTGGGTGCTCCCGTGTTTGGTGCATACATATTTATGAGTGTTATCTCTTCCTCTTTAATTTTTCCCCTAACCAGTATATAGTGGCCTTCTCTATTTCGCTTGATCATTGTTGGTTTGAAGTTGAGACTTTCTGAAAATAGAATTGCTACCCTTGCTTTTTTCTGAGGTGCTGGGTCATGCATTATTGTGTTCCGTCCTTTGACTTTCAGGCTATGAATGTCTTTATGAATTAAATGTGTTTCTTGTATACAGCATATTGTTGAATTTCATTTCCTAATCCACTGTGCCAGTCTATTTCTCTTTATTGGTGAATTGAGTCCATTTAAATTGATGTTTAGTATTGATATGTATTGACTTACGGTTGCCATGTTATTTACATGTTTTCATTTACTCCTTTTTCTCCTGTGTTTAATTGCTTACCCTATTTAGTTGGTTGCTTCCGATCTTATTCATGGAGTTCTGTTCATTTTAGTCTCTCTCTAGCACATCTTTCTGTAGCCTGTGGAAGGTTTACTTTGTCATCGCAAAATTCTTTAGCTGTTCTTTGTCATGGAATTATTTCACTTCTCCATCCAACTTGAAAGAGAGTTTTGCAGTGTGTAGTAGTCTGGGCTGGAATTTGTCTTTGTAGAGGACCTGAAGTACTCTGCTCCATGCTCTTCTTGCCTGCATGGTTTTCGAAGAGAAGTTCGCCATAATTGTAATGTGTTATCCTTTGAATGTGATCTGCTTCTTTTCTCTAGCGGCTTTCAGTATATTATTCTTGTGCTGAATTTCTGGGATCTTGACTATTATATGTCTCAGTGTATTTTTCATTGGGTTGAGGTTTCTTGGCGTTCTGTGTGCTTCAGTTACCTGAATGTCAGATTGTTTCCTCATATTTGGGAAGTTTTCTGCTATTACTTCTGCCCATATTTTTTTAAAGTCCTTTGTGTTGACTCCTTCTTTCTCATTGATGCCTATTATTCTCACATTGTTCATCTTT
>NW_004524925.1:875226-879834 GCF_000260255.1 Octodon degus
GGTGGTCCAAGGGGGCTGGGAGAGGGTCCGGCCACACTGCGCCTGGGCTGGGACTGGTCCCGCTGGCGCAGGGTAGCAGGAAGCTCTCTGCACACTCACCGGACCTGGGCTAGGACTGGGTCTAGGGGCTCCCGGAACTCAGCAGAAAATTCTACTCATTGGGCAGGGTGGGGGAGGCACTGCGGAGTGGTGGGGGGCGGCCCAAGGCGGCTGGGAGAGGGTCCGGCCCACACTGCGCCTGGGCTTGGACTGGTCCTGCTGGAGCAGGGTAGCAGGAAGCTCTCCGCACACTCACCGGACCTGGGCTAGGACTGGGTCTGGGGGCTCCCGGAACTCGGCAGAAAATCACTCAGTATTGTTAAGTTGATAATTTTCCTTAAATCGACTCTAAAGTTTCAGTGTAATTCCAATGTACACACTGGCAGTGTTTGTTGGAGGAAGACAAGGTGATCCTGAAATTTATGGTAAGAACCTTGCATAAGAAAGACAATTTTGAGAAGGAGGTCTAGAGTTTGAAGGCTCATAGAATCTACTTTCAACACTTGTTAGACATCTTCATCAATACACACTGTGGATATAGGTATAAGAAAGGATGTTTGAATTGATGGAACAAAATAGAGCCTAGAACAGATCCATTCACCTATGGATAACTGATTGCTCAAAAATGTATCAAATTTTTATTAAGAAATTAATACTGTGCTCCTTTCTACTAATAACATGGGACAAATGTGCATCTATGTGTAAGAAAGCCTAGCATGTTCAACCATACCTCGTACCATAAATACAATCAAAATGGAAACTATGAAGAATTATAGAGAAATGAATGCTACTGTTAAAATTATATATTTTCAGAGTGTGGGGGAGAACTACTTGCTACTCTGCACCTGCGGGACCGACTACTGGTCCCAGCCAAGGTGCAGCATAGGTGAGACCCTCTTTCACCCCCTTGGGATGCCCCCCACCACTCCCCAGCACCTCGCCCACCCTGCCCACCCAGTAGGAATTTCTGCCACATACCAGGAACCCCCAAACCCAGTCCTAGCCCAGGTCCAGTTAGTGTGTGGGAGAGCTTCCTGCAACCCTGCACCTGCAGAACAAATTACTGGTCCCAGCCCAGGCGCAGCATGGGTAAGAACCTCTTCCACCATCTTGGGTCGTCCCCCACCACACCGCAGCACAGCCCCCACTCTGCCCGCTGAGTAGAAATTTCTGCCGCGTTCTGGGAACACCCAGACCCAGTCCTCACCCAGGTCCTGTGAGTGTGTGGGAGAGCTGCCAGCTACCCAGCGCCTGCAGGACCTACTATCGATCCCAGCCCAAGCGCAGCATGGTTGAGACCCTCTTCCACCCCGTTGGGACGCCCCCCACCACTCTGTATCTCCTCCCCCACCCCGCCCACCGAGTAGGAATTTCTGCAGCATTCTGGGAACCCCCAGACCCAGTCCTAGCCCGAAACCAATGAGTGTGTGGGAGAGCTGCCTCTTCCCCCTACTCCACCTCTTCCCCTCCAGGCTCAGCTCAGGCCTGGCATACACATCTGGGTTGTAACCCTACAGCTGCAATCCCTGCAGAGAGTGAAGGGGATAGAACCACCCACCTCATCCAGGAGCAGAACATGTTGCCAGAGGGGCGCAACAGGTTCACCCTCAAGGGCAGCAGAAGGAAGGAGTTGAGCACAGCAGCCAGACCCAAGCCAGACACAACTAAATAAATCCAAACTTTATAGATCTGCACCTGAACTTCAATATGTGCTAAGGTTATAACTACAACGAAGATCCACAACAAAGGTCAGAAGACAGTGCTACACAAAATGAAGCATATAGAACGCCAAAGAACCTCAACCCAATGAAAAACACACCGAGACATATATTAGTCAAGACCGCAGAAATTCAGCAAAAGAATAATACACTGAAAGGCGCTGGAGAAAAGAAGCGGATCACATTCAAAGGAAAAGCCATCAGAATTACAGCTGAATTCTCTTCACAAACCATTAAGGCAAGAAGAGCATGAAGCAGAGTACTTCAGGTCCTCTATGAAAACAAATTCCACCCCAGACTACTATAACCTGCAAAAATCTCTTTCAAGTCTGATGGAGAAGTGAAATACTTTCATGACAAAGAACAGCTAAAGAATTTCATGATGACAAAGCAAACCCTACACTGGTTTCTGAAAGATGTTCTAGAGAGGGACAAAAGTGAGCAGAACACCACGAATGAGATTGGAAGCAACCAACTAAATAGGGCAAGCAATTAAATACACGATAAAAAAGGAGTAAATGAGAACAGGTAAATAACATGCTAACCGTAAGTCAATACATCTCAATAATAACCATCAATATAAATGGACTCAATTCACCAATTAAGAGAAATAGACTGGCACAGTGGATTAGGAAACAAAATCCAACAATGTGCTAACACAGGCTACTGAAGAATGTTCTAGAGAGGGACCAAAACGATCAGAACTCCGAAAATGAGATCAGAAGTGACCAACTAAATAGGTCAAGCAACTAAACAAAGGAGAAAAAGCAGTAAACTACAACAGATAAATAACATGTCAACTGTAAGTCAATACATCTCAATTCTAACCATCAATGTAAATGGACTCAATTCACCACTTAAGAGAAATAGACTGGCACAGTGGATTAGGAAACAAAATCCAACAATAAGCTTTATAAAAGAAACTCATTTAACTCATAAAGGCATTCATAGGCTGAAAGTCAAAGGATGGAACACAATACTACATGCCCCAGCTGCTCAGAAAAAAGCACGGGTAGTAATTCTATTCTCAGACAGTCTCAACTTCAAACCATCAATGATCAGGCGAAATAAAGAAGGCCACTATATACTGGTTAGGGCAAAAATTCAAGAGGAAGAAGTAACACTCATAAATATGTATGCACCAAACATGGGAGCACCCAACTATATAAAGAAAATCTTAATGGACATGAAAAATCTAGTATCCAATACCACAATTTTAAAAGGAGATCTTAACAAACCCTTATCTCCAAAGATAGGTCAACCAGACAAAAACTTAGCAAAGAAATAACAGAACTGAACTAGAGCTTGAAACAAATGGACTTGGTGGACATATACAGAGTGTTCCACCCAAACACAGCTGAATAGACATTTTTCTCAGCTGCACATGGGTCATTTTCTAAAATAGACCACATACTGGTCCATAGGTCATGCTTAAGTATATGCAAGAAAAGAGAAAGTATCTCATGCACATTATCTGACCACTGTGCAATGAACCTGGAAATAAATGACAAAAGAAACCAGAAAAAAACCTTAAATGCATGGAAATTAAATGACACCTTACTCAGTAACCAATGGATCACAGAGGAAATTAAACAAGAGAATCAACAATATCTACAATTCAATGAAAATTCAAGCACAACTTATAGTAATTTATGGGATACGATGAAAGCAGTTCTCAGACGGAAATTCATAGCTGTGAACTCACATGTTAGGAGAACAGAATGGGAACAAATAAATATGCTGATGCTGTACCTTCAACAACTAGAAAAGGAAGAACACACCAAACCAAGAGCCCAAAGACAGGAAAAAATCATAAAGAATATAGCAGAAATTAATTTAATTGAGATGAAGAAAAAAATTCAAAGAATCAAAAAAGCAAAAAGATGATTCATTGAAAGATTAAATAAAATCAATAATTCCCTAGCTAACCTCATGAAAGAGAGGAAAGAAAAAATTGAAATACAAGTAATAAGGAATGAAAAGGGTGTAATTACCACAGACTCAGTGGAAATTCAGAAGATTATCAATAGCTACTTTGAGAATCTTTACTCTCACAGAAGAGAAGACACAGAAGAAATGCACAGATTCCTAGAAAGGTGCAAATTACCACAACTGAATCTACAAGATATAACCACTCTTAATAGCCCAATAAAGGCAATGAAATATGAGATATAATTAAAAACCTACCAGCAAAGAAAAGTCCAGTTCTGGATGGATTCACACTGAATTCTACAAGAAATTTACAGAAGATGTAGTCCCTATACTCCTCAAACACTTCCATGAAATTGAAAAGGAAGCAATCCTCAAAAATCATTCCTGGAGGCAAATATTACGTTGATACCAAAACCGAGGAAAGATGCAACTAAGAAAGAGAACTACAGGCCAATCTCCCTCATGAACATAGATGCCAAAATCCTCAATAAAATCCCAGCAAATAGAATACAGCAAATCAACAAGAAGATCATACACCATGACCAGGTAGGATTCATCCCAGGAATGCAAGGATGGTTCAATATTTGAAAATCTATCAATATAATACACTATATCAATGGAGCGAAAACTAAAACCATATTATCATTTCCATTGATGCAGAAAAGGCTTTTGAGAAAGTCCAACACTCATTCATGTTCAAAGTCCTACAGTAAATTGGAATAGATCGCCTCTATTTCAGTCTGGTGAAAGCCATTTATGAAAACCCAACAGCTAACACAATCCTAAATGGAGAAAAACTGAAATCTTTTACTCTTAGATCGGGTACAAGACAAGGATGTCCTCTATCACCACTCCTATTCAATATAGTTCTGGAATCATTAGGTACAGCCATTAAAAAAGAGAAAGAAATAAAAGGAAT
>NW_004524925.1:879934-881060 GCF_000260255.1 Octodon degus
CCATGCTCCTGGATAGGAAGAACCAACATTGTGAAGATGGCCATACTCCCAAAATTGCTATACAGATTTAATACAATCCCTATTAGACTACCACCGACATACCTCACAGACATAGAAAAATCATTCCTAAAATTTATCTGGAACCGGAAAAAACCTAGAATAGCAAAGGCAATTCTGGGCAATAAAGACAAGACAGGAGGCATTACAATTCCTGACTTAAAATTATACTACAAGGCTATTGTGATAAAATCGGCATGGTACTGGCATCAAAATAGAGCTGAGGATCAGTGAAATAGATTAGAAGATGCTGAAGCCCCTACGAACATACTCAGCCCCCTTATCTTTGATAAAGGGGCCAAACATACTCACTGGAAGAAAGATGGACTCTGTAACAAATGGTGCTGGAAAAACTGGCTCTCTACATGCCAACAAAATAAAATTTGACCCAGGTCTATCACCATGCACTAAACTAAAACCAAAATGGTTTAAAGATCTAAACATTAAAGCAGAGACACTAAATCTCCTGGAAGAGAAAGTGGGAGGAACTCTTGAAGACATATGGGTAGGCAAAGAGTTCATGGACAGAAATCAAATCGCATGGGAAACATTTTAAAGAACTAACAACTGGGACTTGCTCTTACTGAGAAGTTTTTTCACATCAAAGGAAATTACCAACAAAGTGAAAAGGCAACTCACAAATTTGGAAAATATCATGACAAATAAGTACTCAGACAAAGGTCTGCTTTCTAGAATCTATAGAGAACTAAAAAACACTAGGGCCCCAAACTTTAAAGACCCAAACCAGAAAAGGTCATCGAAGATGAACACACTCTTCTCAGAGGAAGAAATTAAAGAAGCAAATAAATATATGAAAAAAATGCACCACATCTCTAGCCTTTCGTGAAATGCAAATTAAAGCCACATTGACATATCATCTCACCCCAGAAAGAATGGCTATCATAAAGAAATCACCCAACAACAAATGTTGGAGAGACTGTGGGGAAAAAGGAACCCTTCTCCACTGCTGGTGGGAATGTAGACTGGTGCAACCTTTATGGAAATCAGTATGGAGACTCCTTAGAAAAGTTGGTCTGGAAATCCCCTTTAAACCAACTCTTCCTCTACT
>NW_004524925.1:882998-924337 GCF_000260255.1 Octodon degus
TTTTCAATTACCTTTATATGTTTCTCTAAAACTATGATAATAGATTGATCCTTAAAACTGTACAATGCTAAATGTATGCTAAATATTATTTTTTGAAAAATATGTGTATTTTAGTAAATTTTAAATTACTGTCATTGGAACGTGAGTGTACTGGAAGCCTCTTTGGATGATTGAGAATCTTTCTACATTGGTGGAGACCACCTATCTTCGTGTTTCCTAAACTTGCCCAGATGTTTATATCTGAGAAGCTGCTTACGTATTTGAAATAAATCACTTTTTCTTTCAAATAAAATAAATAAAATAAAACAAAATTGCATATTTTCTTGCATTTGATTAACTGGCAAAAAAGAAATCTAAATGTAGTATGAAGATAAATATAAATAAATACTAGATAAGTGCTTATTAATAGAACTCATGTAAAGCTCTAGATGATCACAAATCAATTTTTATTTTCTCTTTTTCTTATATTCCTACTCTCGATTTCCACTATGAGGTTTGCTGTTGTTACATTGGGAGGCCAAGGACCCTTGTAAAGTCACTTGGTTGTTGTTATAGATACTTACATAGGCCCTGGCACTGGATCCTCGGGGTTCTCTCAGTGAGCTAGTGAAGCTACTATGATTAATATGAGTTGACGTTATATACTCTTTTCTGATCAAGTGGGAAGAATCTATGTGCTCTACTGTACAGTAATAGAAGTGATGCATCAATCCCTATACAGCAGGCAGATTTAATATTTACTTAAGCTTCATTTTTCTGACCACAAGATAACTTAAGCTTTGACCATACAACTGTCACAATGATTACGTTATTATGTTCAAATTTAAGGTATCACTTAGTGAATGAAGTTTAAATTTCATCTTGTTTAAATATTTTATGTTCCACAATGAGTTATAAGCCCTTAATCATTTTTTCCTCATTTGAATTGACTTTAGGATGGCATGTCCTAATCATTCTTAAAATATGCTTAGAAATATTTTATTCTATAGAAAACCTACTTTGGCTCTACCTGGATTCACAGTTACAATAATGATTTATTGCACATCTATTAGATGCCAAGCATCAAAGTTACAAAGATGTACCAAACACTGCCTGCTTCTAAAGGTATCAGGCCTCAATATGTAGTCATATAAATAAACACATAAAATGAAATAAAATACACTTTCATTAAGATGTTTCTTAAATGCAGTAGAATCATTGGTCACTTTTATTGGTGGGAAAATTAGATCATGAAATTTAATAGACATAGTTTGTGGATGGGAAAGTAAAGGAAGGAGATTCTGTATAGAGTGAGCAATTGATCAACTCATGAAAATATAAAAGAGTGAATTACTTTTAATAGAATTCATGTGGTATATTATAATTCATAACATTTTTAATAAGCATGATTAGGAACAACACACTCAGATAAGTAAGGATAGATAGGAAGATCCTTTGAACATAATTATTATAAAGATAACCTATGTAAGTATTAAATTTTTCAATTCTCATTACCTGTCTCTATGTTGTGTGAGGAATAAAGCATAAAAAGGAGTTATAAATAAAAAGTGTAAAGAAAATTAATAGCATTTGCATCAAGATTTTATTCCTGATCCAATGTAATATAATTTCACAATTGTGATTTTCATTTTTCAGATATAAACACAAGGCTGTGGATTTGTCTACATGCTCATGTTTTTGCCTTCATTTTGGCTCTATGATTCAGTCATAGTTGAACTATGAACTACTTTGCAGTACTTACATTGTGATTTTCTTGAAACTCTAGAGTCAATTTAAGGAAAGTTACCAATAAAACAATTTTTATTTGCTTTTTCCAGTCACCCACTCACTAGGGTTTGATCCTGTTAAGATTCTTTTGCTCTTAATAATGTAGTTTATCTACATTAGATAAATACTGGAGTATAACTGATAATTCTCAAAGTGAAATAATCAAAACTAAAAATTTCTCTCACTATTTATTTTCTGATAAGATAAATCATAAGTTTCAATGCACAGCTTCTATTTTCTTAAATAATACAAAACAACTTCTTGCATTCAGTGACCGTGATAACATACTATGAACTAGAGTTCAAAACAAATCCACCCACACTATAATTTTCGGATGTGTGATATTGTTTTGCTCCACTGACCAAAATACTTCACTGACCTCTAATTTTATTCAGTGGAAAAACAACAAAATTCTCCAAGGTCCTTCATGATCTAGGTTTTAGTTAACACTCTGATTTCTAAAACTTATAAATAATTTTACTTTAGTTTATCAGTTTGTTTGTGTGTGCATAATGCTCACATTCCTTATGAGAAGTTGGTGCATTACCTGACACATCTTAATTCCTTCTTACATTCCCATTCTCTTCCCTCCTTCCTGCCCCCCACTCATCCCTTCACTCCCTCTTTGCTTTGGTTCATGTTTACAGCACATAATGTTTAAACCCTTTGATGAAGTTGGTGCATGTATATAACCCATCCCAATTCCTTTTTGTTAGTTTGTGTCCCTTCTCTTCCTCTCACCATAGCTCATAGCTGTTCTTGGGCCCAGGAAACATTCTTCTCCCTTTGTCATTTTAAGTTTTACTTCATGCTTTGACAGAAAGTTTTTTTCTAAATAATCCAGTGCTTTGCTTACTTTGTCAGCACCTTCAGGTCTCTGTTGCTTTGTTTCTTATTATAAGAACTTCCCTGCTCACATTATATAATATAGCATACATTCACAAATTAAACTTTCACAATGTAACAATACCATGACCTAGTCAAGCCTCTATCTATAGATTAAAAGGCTACTTCAACTCTTTTGGCTATCAGTAAAAAGTCACTGTATTAAATTATCTTATTCCTTTAAAAAATAAAGACAAGATATAAAATGTTGTAACTCAATGGGTGAAATGGAATGCCTTAAGCAGCATTGGTACAGAACTCTCTCTGTTTCCACCCCATCCTTGAATGTGAACCTATTTAACACCCACTCCATGCAAAGCAATGTGTTGGATGGTGAATCCCTTCTGAGAAGAAGAAATTAATCATGTCTTGCAGAGTTTACATTCAGTTTGGGGAGGTAAGATCTTTCACACATTTCAAAAGAATAACATTAGCCTAATTAGCAGAATGAGAAGATGCACAGAACATGTATGTGTCTTTTTATACCTGGGTATGGAATTGCATATGTGGATATTTAATGAAGTGCACAGCTGACTCTCTGATACTTCCTTATTAGTTCATCTTTTTACTACGCTCTTCTTTCAAAAACAGAATGATTTTACATTCCTGAAAAATCTTGCCATCTCATTTTGTATCATTTCAGGTCTTCAGTTATTTAAAAAATAAACATACGTTTCCATCAGCTGTTGATTTAATAAATATCTTCTACATAGACATTTATGTAGCTGCTGTAGGATTTATACCAAACTCCTTATACTACATTAAACATAATTATGTATTTCTGCTCAGAGTATTTTGTTTGCTCTATATTTGTTGAATAAGAGGTATAGTTTGTGTATTTATTTCAGATATTTTTAAAGTATAATTTTTATGTATTTGAGCCATTAATGACAGTGAATTCCACACAACCTAGCTTTATAAATTCTGTCTTATGCAGCTCTTTCCTTCCAGAAGGGAAGGTGAAAAAACAAAAATTTGTTTTAGTCTGTGGTTTGTGAGTTAGGAAATGAAGGCTTTGTTGACATAGGAAAGGAAGGGAAGCCCCAAGCCAAGGTCTCCCTGAGGGAAATATCTTGTTGCTTCCTGGGGTCTGGCTTGTCACAGCAGCCAAGTTGTTAACACAAGTGCTGCTGTTCTATCTGTTGGCTACATGAGTGTGGGGGTGGGGCTGTAGATGCTTGGAAAGCAATCAGGAGCAGAGGGTGGGGTCTGAGTTTCTCTCTAAGTGTTAATGCAGCTAAATACTCTCCAGAGTCATTCATACCTCATTATCCTCTGGTTGAAGAACTTGTCAAATGAGTGAAACTGTGGTCCACAGACCACCCTAGTCTCCAAGAAGCAACCATAGAAGAGCAAAGAGGTTGATAGGCAACTGTGGACATAAAAAGTATCAGTACCCAGGCAGCCTCAAGTGGCCTTAGGTTTATCAGTAAAACTATTACATTAGCCAAACCAAGGAAGCAAAACCAATTCTGTCTCTCATTCTCTCTGTCTCTCTCTCTGTCTCCATATATATTGTTATAATTATATTATATATAATAGTTTGAACCAGTAACTACACTAGCAGAAATTACCCTTGCCTGTGGGAATTCTCCCTTTTGTATTATCTCAGAAAATGAGGGATGGAATAAGAGAAATAGTGTATATTTTCAGGAATCTGTCTGGCATGAACTTCCTAGAAAATGGCATGGGGAGAAAAGTAAACTAAAATTAAAAGTATTTGATTTGAAGAGCAAAATTTGACATGTGGAACAAAAGTGCTTTTCTTATCTGTATTATATTGTACACAAACAAAACAAGGCTAAACTCTGTTCACTAATAAAGCAAATTGTCATCCAACTCATGATGCCTGTTAGTATCCCCTTGTTGAAAGGTACTGGAGTACCCAGAGGTACCTTTGATGCTCTTGTTTTTCTATTCAAAAACCTGGACACGGAAAGCTAAAAACTTACTTGTGCAATTATTAAAGGTATTGAAAGGACAAGTGCTCTAAAAATAAATGCTCTGCAGAGTGACAGTGGCCAGTTGCAGCAGGAAAAGCAGTACTCAGGCAGAGAGCAGGGTGGACCCATGAAGAAGGTTCCTGTCTTTTAGATCCTCATTCTAATATCAAAGCGAGGCATCCCATCAACAACGTGCTGAAACTAGTGTCAGAAATACTGAAGACAGCATTCTCCCATTGACACCAGGTGCAGGGTTCAGAAGCGGATTCATGTACTTGTTACCAGTCTTGTAATTGACAGATTATTCTCAATTGCCAAGCTGTTCTTCCAATGCCATAATATCCTGCCTCACCCTTCCACTTGTTTGTTGTTGCTGTTTTTTTTTTTTTTTTTTTTTTTTTTTTTTTTTTTTTTTTGCAATGTGCTTATGCACTGTGGTTTGTTAGGAAACAAAGGCCTTGTTGACATGTTTGCCTTCAAAGACAAGTACATTTAATAACTCCAAGTTTACATAATAGTTATTTAGATCATGAAAGTATTTTTATTTGCCTTAGCAGAGTCATTAACACATTTTAACTATCACTCAACTTACAGATGTCTGATTTGCACATATTTCAAGGATATGTTAGTTACACAAAGTAAGACAAAATTGCAGATATATTTCCCAAATGTGAGTAAATCTAATTTTGATTAGTTGAATCAGAGATTAAATTTCCTTGGAGAGCTGGTTATTTGAAAAGGCCCCAAGGTGAATTCTTTTGGTTAAGCATAAACTCTTTCTGAAGGGTGAAAATTTTGTGAGAAACTTGATGATAACTTCTGCTAGCCAGAAAGAAGTGCTTGTCAAGTTTCTGATGCATGCAGCCTAGCTAAAGTGTAGCAAAGGCTCAGGAGGGTAAAGAAAGAGCAGGCATGGGCAGACCTTCGGACAAATCTGTATAGATTTCTGACCTTGACTGGGAAAGATGCATTGTACCTCTGTTTACAAACATAATTTATTTTTCAACAAGTTTGGCACAGTATCTGTGCTTGTTTAGGGAAGACAGCTGAAATCTTATTTGACACTCAATGTAGAGTTTGTAAATAGAAACAGAATTCTGCCAAATGCCTTGAGTGAACCGAATTGTGTGCCAACAGAAACATTTTTGAACCAGTGTATTGTTGGTTTTTTTTATTCTGATATTCATTTTCCTTTCTGTGCGTACCAACTGCATTTTAGAAATTGAAAATACTATATGTATTGACTAAATATGGAAAAAACTTTACATACGATGGTAGAAGTAATGATCCTTCAAAACTTAAGGACAGATGAGGACACAGAAAGGAGTGTGTAGACCAAGAAGGCAAGAACAAAAGAAAGGCAACCTCCAGGAAAGACCAACCCTTAATGCATGGTAAAAGAAAAGTAGATTGATAAGAGGTAGTCTATGCAGAAAAGTAAGCACGTGGTATTATAGGACAACATACAGAAAACCTAACAAGGAGAGAGTATCAACTATTATTTAATTGTCATGGAGAAGTCAAGTTGCACAAAGTCCAATAATGGGATTGCTGGAAACACTTGACAGACTAGTTTCAGTGTGACAGGAAAGCTAGATGTGGAAAGAGTTGGCACATGTCTTTCAACTATAAGTATACCAGAGAATGTTGATAACCAACAAGTGGTTGAAGACTAGATTTCCTTAGAAATTCTGAAGACAAATAGGATTCTGTTTAAGAAAAGAGCAGTGTGATCGAGATCCCTGATATGTAGTGACACAAGTGCTTACTTATACCAAATATGGATCTTTGACTTAATAAATATCAGCCTATCTGCATATGATACTTTTGCCCATACATTTTTAAGATCTCCTAAGAAATTCAAGAATTTCTTTGCATTAATCCATATCCTAGTGATGCCATGATAGCATAACTATTTTAGACAGCATTGAATTCCAATGTCTCCCCACAGGTTTTATATACTTGACACTTTGGAATTATAAAATCTAAATTAATTATATGTATTCATTTGTGCTTTGCTTGTTTGCCATTCAACAAATATCTGTTGAAAGAAACTATTATTTTTGATGCTTTGGCATATAACCAGGTTGAGTAATGCATGCATGTGTGCAACCTACTGTATGAAATAGTAACAACTTCAACATCTACATGTTACAAACATACGCAATTTTTAGAAAAACTTAAACACAAGGAAAATTAGATTTGATACAGGATATGGGTGTTAATTCCAAAAAGTTTAAGTAAGAGGAAAGATAAGTTTCCCTTGGTTTTTAGAGCTCTCTTTTTTCCCATTCTGATAGATTCTACTACTCAAATCTTTTAATACATGTCTTTTCCAGAACTATACTAAATAGGATTGGAGACAGTGGACACCCTTCTCTTGTTCCTGATTTTAAAATGAAGGCCTTCGGTTTTTTCCCAGTTAGTGTGATGTGGGCTGTTGGCTTCTCATAGACGGCTTTTATCAGTTTGCAATATAGACCATCTATTCTAATTCTCTGTAGATTTTTTATTGTGAATGATTGTTGGACTTTGTCAAAAGCTTTTTCTGCATCTATTAAGATGATCTTGTAGTTTTTGTGCTTGGCTCTATTGATGTGGTGTATTCATTCATGGATTTGTGTATGTTGAACTATCCCTGCATTCTTGGAATGAATTTCACTTGTCATGATGTATAATCTTGATGATTTGTTGCATTCTGTTTACTAGTATTTTATTGAGGATTTTTGCATCTGTATTCATTATAGAGATTGGCTGGTAGTTTGTTTGTTTGTTTGTTTGTTTGTTTATTTTGCAATACAGGGGATTGAACTCAGGACCCTGCACTTGCCAGGCAAGCACTTATTCTAATGAGCTATCTCCCTAGCCCGAAAGTTGAGAAGGAATTTTTTTTGGGGCTGGCTTGGGATGCCTTAAGGGCGAGTCTGGTAAGGCATGAGGATCTGGGGATCAAACCACAGTATTCTGTTCCTGCCTGCCTTTGCTTAAGCAGTCACCTAAACACCTGAGCTAATGGGCACACACACCAGTTCTCTTTCTTATTTGGATCTTTCTCTAGTTTAGGAATCAGAGTAATATTTGCTTCCAGGAATGAGTTTAAGAGAATTGCTTCCTTTCCAGTTTCATTGAAGAATTTGAGAAAAGTTGGCATTAAATCTTTTCTAAATTTCATGTGGATGGGGGCCGGGGAGATGACTCCGTGGAATAAGTGCTTCTCTGGCAAGAGCAAGGGTCTGAGTTCGATACCCGGTTCCCCCCTCCCAATAAATAAATAAATAAATAAATAAATAAATAAATAAATAAATAAATAAATTTAATGTAAAACTCTACTGTGAATCCATTGGATCTGGGTTTTTCTTTGTTGGTAAGTTTTCATTTCTCATTACTGGATTATTTAGAGTTTGTATATCTTCTTCACTCAGCTTTGGCATTTCATATGTGTCTAGGAAACTGTCTATTTCCTCTGTGTTTTTCATCCTGTGAGAATAAAGAATTTGGGCATAGGTATTGATGAGCTTCTGAATTTCTCTAGGGTTTGTGGTGACTTCACTCTTTTCATTATATATTGTATGAATTTGTATTTTTCTTTCCTTTTTTGATTAGATTGGCTAGGGATTATCAATTTTATTTATTCTTTCAAAGGACCAACTCTTTGGTAAATTTATTCTTTGTATCATTTTTTTTCATTTCCAATGCATTTATTTGTACTCTAATCTTTATAATTTCCTACCTTCTTTGGGCATTGGACTTGACTTGCTCTTCTTTTTCTAGGAGCTAGATGCAGCGTAAGATCATTTATTTGTGCTTGTTGTTTTCCTAATGTGTGAATTTACCTCTGTAATTGTCCTCTTAAGACAGCTTTCTTTGCATCCCACAGATTTTTGTGAGTTTTATCTGCATTTCTGTTTGATTATAAATATTTTTTAATTTCTTATTTAATTTCATCTGTGACCTACTGGTTGTTTAGAAGGATGTAATTTAATTTCCAAGTGTTTATGGTGTTTTTTAGTTTCTTTTACCAATAATTTCCAGTTGTATTACACTGTGGTCAGATAGTATGCATGTAATCATTTCACTTCCTGTGCATTTACTTAAGAGTGCTCTGTGTGCTAGTATGTGGTTTATTCTGGAGCATGTCCCATGTACTACTAAGAAGAATATGTATTCTGTTGTTGCTGGGTGAAACACTCTGTAAAGGTCTACTAAGTCCATTTCTTCACAAATTTGGTTTAGTTCTTTTTTTTTTTTTTTTTTTTTTTTTTTGCTGATTTTTTTTTGCCTAGTGGATATATCTCTTTGTGACAGTGGTGTGCTAAAGTCCCCCATTACTATTGTACTATTGTTTATTTGATTTTTTTATGTCCATTAAAATTTATCTTATTAGATATATAGTTGCATTCTCTTAATGAATAGAATGATTTTTTCTAATGGTGTTTGTAAATAGGATCACAAGTCTGCATCTTGTACAGCAATTAACCACTAAGAAGAATATATGCAGTGTATTATTTGTTGAAACTGTACTTTCAATTTGATTTGAAACTGTCTCATTGCTATATGTTTATCAATAAAACTTTGAAAATAAAAAAAATAAAATTTATCTCATGTAAGAGGGTGTTCCTACATTGGGTTCATATATATTTATAATTGTTATTTCTTCCTCTTGCAGTTGTCCCTTAACAAGTATGTAGTAATCTTCTTTATCTCTTTGGATGATTTTTGGTTTGAAGTTGGTATTGTCAGCAACCAGGATATCTGCTGCTGCTTTCTCCTGATTTCCTCTGTGTGTGTGTGTGTGTGTGTGTGTGTGTGTGTGTGACTGGGAGCAGGTCCTTTTGAAATCATTTTCTAAGATTCTAAAATCCTATAAGAGTCTAATACTTAGTCTGCTGTAAGTGAATAAATAAATCTGTATAAATTTATCAAATAAACATGACACCATACAATGTTTGATGGGCAACAGTATGTAGGAAAAGAGGCAGATCATCTGTTCCAAGACAGTGAATGCCATAGACTGTGTTTGAGGTTAAAAATATTTATTTTTAACCTATGTATGCATCTCATAGATAGGCAGCAACAGTTTGCCCCTGACCTCTCAGTCATGCTGGGAGAATTTCCAGACAGTATCTGCAAGAGGGTGCATATCCTATTTCAGCCTGTAAGGTATCCCCATTCATACAAACAGACCTAACTACCAAAAGGTGATACAAAATTGCCCAGCATAGCTGAGAGTCAGAAAAGTTGATTAACTGTTATTTCCTGATCTATAAATCATCAATTTCCAACTTCATGTGTGTTTTCCATAAAATATTGACTGTGAGGCATTGTTTTATAAAAGAATCCCATTTTTACAATGAGCTTCTGCATAATAATGAATAAGGTACAAGACAAGAGTATCCTGTTATAAATCATGGAAATTGGGTCACCAATTTAACTTCTTTGGTAATACATAAGTGTCTTAGTAAAAACACTGTTACTCTTTTCCATCTTGTGATATTCATTTGCCTTTGTTTAACTATTAAATTAGGCATTCAAATAAAGGTCCTCCTCAGTAGTCTTTCCTTGAGAACTCCTAGTAATAGTTCTAATGAAATAAAACTCGATTGCGTGTACAGCACATTTATAAAATATTTGCATACTCATTTCATTTGATTCACAGAATCTGTGAAGTAGATGTCCTTAAGCGTGCCTTTGTATATATGGAAGTGTCTGGCTCTCTCTTTTTTCTTTTTCTTTGAGACAGCGTCTCACTGCATTGCCCAGGCTGATCATGAATTCATGGTCCCCTCATGCTGCACCTTCCCCAGTGGTGGTGCTACAGGAACGCAGTATTTTATCTGACATTCATTAACTATTTAAAATATTAGAAGAATAGAATTCAAAGAAAATATTTTTTTCCAATATCATACCGTGACAAAATAGAGGATTCAAAATTGTAGGATTCATGATTTTAGTAGCTTCCTATGTTGTCATGATTGTATTTCGTGGACATTTTTTCTACTAAAGGTAAGAGTCATGAACAAAGACAAGATTGAGTAAACTTGACTTTTTGTAAGAGCTTGTTTTAAATACAGAATCTCAGGTCCCTTTTCAGGCTATCTGAATCAAAATCTACATTTTTAAAGGGTTGAAATATAATTCATTGATACATTAAAATTTAAGGAGGAATTAAATGAATTATTATATTTAATAATCTGTTCAGTTATTCACACACTTCTGTGAACCTGCACCAGCTAAGAAATATTTGCTATCTCTGATTTGGTAAATTTAATGGTTAATATTTGCAAATATGATAGGAATTACTACTACTTTCACCTTTATAGTTGTCTGTTTGCTAAATGAATTTTATTGACTTCCTGGATCAAGATAGTCAAATGACTGGTTGACTATAAAATAAATAAGTTCCTTTTCATTTTTCAGTGAAGTAACACTAACAAAATTGGTTAGAAATCAGAAATGCTATCCTGCTGTTGCCTTCCCTTGACTTATATATCATGAAGACATTATGCAGGTAATGGAGGTAGGTCAGAGAAGCCTGAGGGTAAACATATAATCAGATTTGGAGCATAATATATCACCTCAAGGATATGACTGGGCTGATAGAGGCACCGTCTCTATTAATAGCAATTATGTCTCTATTAATAGCAATGACTTACAGGAACACACCAGATGCTTCTTGTTTATATTTCTTTTACTGCTTATTCAGGTGTCTTATCTACAAATTAATTGTCTATCTACTCAGCAGTCATGACTAAATGCAGTTTTGTAGCTATACTCTTGTTCTCTTACTTTAGGTTTTATTAATTCTAAAACTTACATTTATTTACATTATGCTGTTATTACCTAAAGCACAGGATTTGCTTGTGTCAGCTAGATGACAGCTAAACAACAAAAATGAAGAGAAGACTGGTGAGACAGCTCAACGGAATAAGCTCCTGCTTAGGCAAGGGCAGGGACTGAGGATCCATCCCCAGCACCACATGCCATGCTGACCCCGCCCCCAGGTGCACTGAGCTGGCCACCTAGTGGTGGTGCATGCCTGTAATCCCCGTACTGGGAAGGCTGAAAACAGGAGGATCACTAGGAGTCTGAACTGTGAAGCGAGGCTCTGTACCAAATACATAAAAAAATGAGTAACATATTTTAGACAAAGTAGTCACTTTGGAGGTTTGGACAGTCACGTGAATTGTCACCATTTGATCTCAACTCTATCTTAGGAAGAACTGAGTTTTGATTCAAATATTCCATGGTTTACTTTGTTGACAAGTTCAGACACAGTCATAACAAACTGTTTCTATAGAGATCTTTCATTCAAACTAGTCTGACCCACGCTGGCTGACATTCCCAATCTTAATGGGCCATTAAGTGGGGGTCTCCACATTAAAAACTATGAAAAACCCATTTTTCTTCACACCTCTGAAATGAAATTATGGAATCAAGGCTGCAAGATTTATTGTTAACTGTGTACACAGTTTGTATTGCCCTAGGTGTTATACCGCTTTAATAGAGATGTTGTACATCTCTAAATAACTCTTTGTGGATGGCATAATAAAATATTTAGCAGTTAACATAACTAACTGACTGTAATAGACTTGGAATTCTTTATGAAATACCAGCAAGACATGAAATGAATATTTCTATTGGGCTTCCAATCTTTTATGAGGACAAAATTCTGATTTTGTCTCTGACTTCCTGCCTGATTTAGAGAAAAATATTTTAATGCAGAAAAGTCACTTAAATGATCAAATGTTTGTATTTTTACCTAACTTTTAAAATAATTTAATTGACACGTTGATTAGAATACAAGGACAGAGAATAAAATCAAAGAAGACACTAAAAGAAAAAAATATTAATTTGCAGTGAATTGTGTAACTGGGCCAATAATTTGATACTATTTGCAGCTCTAAGTTTTTTTGGGGAAAAGAAAAAATATAAATACATATATTTAATAGTATTTTAAGGCTTCTCACTCAAATGTTCCAAGAAGCATTTGGGTAATTTTTTTAATTCCACAGGAGGAAATCTTGCTTCCAAATATAACTGGATGTCTGCTGTTTTCAGTTTCAATTTCACTGTGCCTGGTGCATCTGACAAATTTTCAAATGTGATGGTCCCACTTGCATAATAGGACATACAACACTCTTTGGAACTGATGGCTATAGATATGTTATTCTTACATGCTTAAGTTTAAGTGTTCTTCCCCAAACATAGCTATGCAAAAGATGGCCTCCACTGAGGAAGCTTCTAATCCTATTCACAATCCATGCTAAACCCTAATGTCAGAATATGCTAGGAAAACACAACTAATAGAAAGAAGACCAGCTCTTTGGAGGCGAATGAATCATTGTGAATTAGCAGATGAGACAGTTTCAGGTAGAAAAAAATGTAGAGCCTTGAAGATCATGGTGATAATACTAGATTGAGTTTTAAGAGTAGGGAGATCTTTGAAAGATTTTGTGGGGAAGCTGATCAGTCTACTTTGCTTCATAAAAAAGATTGTCAATTTCATGAAAAAGGAAGTATAAGATGATGCAGTGAATGTACGAGTGGAATCAGGGAGAACAGCAAAATCAGTTGAGAAAATAAAGGACTGATATTGGCCATTGCCTTAATTATTATTTTTTTATTTTTAGACCATAGTTTTCCAGGGTTTGTTTGGACCTCCTGCCTCAACCTCCTAAAGTTCTGGAATCACACATATGTATCACCATGCCTGTCTTAACCACTGGCTTTAAAATTAGAGATATTATCACTGACTTTACGATAAGCAGCTCCATTAGAATGGTGGCAAAAAGGCTTGTTTGTTGATTCTTCTTTTTCAAAATAGAATGGTTCAGAGGTTTTAGTACGAGTCATTCATTCTGCATAGCATTTTTAAAATTAGGCAATTATCATGTGCCAAGGAATATGCTTCTCACTAGAGTATTTGCCAGTGCAGCATTTGTTCTTTTATTCATCATTAGTTAGGAATCATAGGCAAGCAAAATAATAAAATTATCACCTAACCCTTAAATTATTAAATAGTTTTACATAGAGTACTTTCAGATTGGCAAATAGTTTTCTTGCCTGCTTCCTATTTGTGTAAGACTTACATGAGCTGCTGTGGTTATTTGCACTTCCTGGAACAGGATATAATGCAATGTAAAGAAAGAAACTAGAAAAGAAGTGTGCACGAAACCTTACAAATTTAGGACAGAGTGGTTTGTAGCATACAGCACAAGAGCCTAATAATCCAATCAGAAGGACATATTTTAGTGACCATAGCATAACTCACTCAAACACCCCCAATGAATACATCTGAATGCTTCGTGTGTGTGTGTGTGTGTGTGTGTGTGTGTGTGTGTGTATGGTCATACAATTTAATAAGCACAGCTGTGTTTATTTAACTATGAAAGATTGAACATATACATAAAGGACACATAGAGAGCAGGAGATGATTCATAGCTTCGTTTTGCTGAAGAGTACATGTAAAAAAATTGTACAACCAATGAAAGTCAAATTACTCTAGCTCACATATCCATAAGTACAAAGAGGTACTTGAAGCAAATTTATATAGAAACCACTGATATGAAATCTGAAACTGTAGATTCAACTGATTAAATATATGGAGTCAATTTAGAAGGACTATTGAGAATAATCATTATTTAAAATTAAAATATATATTTAAAAATTGGAAAGAGATTTACTAGAAAAATAAGAATTAATATTAAAAAGAAGAAATTGAATGATAAACTATTTTTGTGTGTTTCAGATTTTATTTTATTTTATTTTTTATTTTAAACAAAAATAATACATAAGATGGTAAGAAGTTAATAATGGTCGTTATGTTTCATGTTGACTATTCAAAGAAGTTGTTCAGATTAGCAGATATAGGCATTCAAAATTGGTCAAACAATTAAGCATGAACTGTTATTTTCTTTTTTTATTTATTGATACTTATCAATTTGTGTAAGTGAAATTGTGTAAAATCTGTGTATTTTATTCTGTACAAATTTTACCTCAATGAAAATGGAAATGATGAAAATCTTCCATTTTGTTTATCATCTCACTTAGAATTAAATTTTCTTTACATGACCTCTAAAGCTCTGTGTCCTCTTAAACTGTCACTTTCCCTTTGACCTCATCCTCTGGTCCATTTCTCTTTGCACGCTGCTTCCTATTATGAGGAGCAAACTTATTGATTCCTTGCAGGCGTACAATTGCTCGTGACACTATACTGCTCATTCTTCTGCTAAGAATCTTCCTCCTCTGGCCATATGTGTAAGCAGCTCCCTCACTTTCATTTTCTTGCCATCTTTGGTTAAATGTTACCTTACTAGAGTCTAGACACTAAGCTGGAGCAAATGCTTTTTCTAAAATATCTGAGGTACAGGATCTCAGGATAAATCCTGAGGGGATTTCACTGACCTTCTCAGACCCAAAAGCCACAACTCTTGTTGCATAGGTCCTGCTTTACCTTGGTCTTAACCATCCAGCAGAAAAGTATAAAAACGAAATATAAGAAGTAAAGCCATGCTGTTATGTTGAGCTGTGGGGGACTCAGGTCAACAATTTCTGACATTGCCAGTGAAGCGGAAGCCCCAATACTATTATGGGCTACTGGACTCTTTTAGAATATTTTGCTAAGTTTAAACACCTATAATATTCAAATAATGGAACTTAACAAAAAAAGAGGATACAGATGAATGTCCATTTTTTTATCTGTGTATTCAAAGTGGTTAGGATAGATATATAGTTACATTCTCTTAATGAATAGAGGGATTTGTTCTAATGGTATTTGTAAATAGGATAGCATGTCCGCATCTTGTACAGCAATTATCCACTAGGAAGAATGTATGCAATGTGTTAATTATTGAATGTATACAATGTGTTAATTATTGAATGTATGCAATGTGTTAATTATTGAAACTGTCCTACCAGTTTGGTTTGAAATTGTCTCATTGCTATTTGTTTTCCAGTAAAATTATTGAAAAAAAAATATCAACTCCTGTCCAAACACACACACACACACACACACACACACACACACACACACACACACATGCACACACACCCTTCTCATTAATCTTTACCCTTTCTCCCTTCCAAAGTATATATTATTCCAAGAGATTATATATTTATTTATTTTTATGTTTCTCCTTCGTAGAATGAAGAATTCTACAGTCAACACCTTGTTACACTGATGCATCTACTAATGTCTAGGAAAATGTCTATACATTGATATTGAATAAATCATTGTTTGATGACTGAATATTCATCAGTAGTAAGATAATAGTGCAAAGAAGATGCAAATATTGTATAGAAAAATAGATTAAAGCTTCCACCTATGTATTGTTATGTAATTCTCCTTCCCCTGAGTGCTGGGTGAAATAAAAATATTTGCTCAGAAATATGCAGTCTGTGTAAGGCTTGAGAGGAACCACCTGTGTCTCTGTGTTATACAGTCTTGGCTCCAATGACTCTATTAGTGAGAAGATGTACTTTCAGATTGATTCATTTACATTTCATCATGGGGTTCAGCTAAGATGGGAGCACTATTTTTTCTTCACATCAACCTCTATAGCTGAGTTTTTCATGAGATGACCTGAGTGCTAGGTCCAAGTGCAAACAGCTCAAAGAATGGAAGTTGAAGTGTCCATTCTACATTATCAAATCACGTAAGCAGTTACAGAGCTCAGCTATAATAAAAGGGAGTGTACATACTACCTCTTCATGAGATGAGAACCAAAGAATTTCAGGGTCATTTATTTTTAAAATGTAATACATGATAGTCTTTTAGGTATGTTCCTACCACTGTGGACTTTATAATTCTTTTAAAAAATTAAAGATTACTTTAAGGGATACTGGGAATCAAACTGAAGAATTTGCACTTGCCAGGACTCCCTGGCTATAACTCTTGATTTATTTTATTGAGGAGGTTTTAAACAATTATGTGAAAAGTTATTTAACATGAACTAATCCATAAAATAATAACTATCTAATAAGGCTAGTATTAAAGTTTTGATGGTGTTTTATTTATTATCATCCTCCTTTTTAAGTTTAATAAATTTACATCATTCACTGCATACCATTACTATGTCAGAGATACAAAATAATTTAATCCTTATAACAATCCTATTAATAATGTATTATTATCTCCATTCTACAAATTGAGAAACCTACAGAGGAAGACATTAAATAAGTTGCATGGTCTTGTGGCCAATAAGGGCAGAGCCAGGACTTCAATCTGTATTCTGACCTAAACTCTGTACCCATAATTATAAGGCCATACTATCATTCCTTTTATCCACCCAGTAGCCCGTAAGGTATGTAATACTGCTATTTCCATTCCACTTAAGAAGAAACTAAAGCTTAGAGAAGCTAAATCACCTTCCAAAGTACTAATACATTTTTCCAGTTTCTTATATGTTACTTTATTTTTTTCTTTTAAATACAATGAAAATAATAGATATTAGAATGGTTACAGACTTTAAAACAACAAGTGATACAAATTCAACAATGGTTACCATATTGCACATTGTTGTGCTCAAAGAATTTGCTCAGATTATAAGGTATAAGCATGTAAATTTGATCAAAATAAAAATTTCAAGCATAATTCCCCTTCACTAGATTAATAGAAATTAGTACTACAGTCATCCTAGATGTACTATGTGGAGGACCACTTGAGCAGCTCTCCTTGAAAGAAGGGTGGTCGTCTCCATTTTAGCTAAACCTGATCCTATTTCCTTGTATTGATATGTACAGAGCTGGATAGAACTTCCCTTTATCATTTCAGTTGGCCTTGAGCAATGCCTACTGATCTAGCTGAGGTACTAGGGGCAGTCTTTGAAGGTGGCATGCATGTTTCCCTGATAACCCACACCTGGTGCACTTTAGTATGAGCCAGGTCATGACAGGACAAAGAGCCAGTGCTCCATGCTGTCAGCTGGGATGGAGCTTCTAGGTAGAGGCTATGACTTCCTGGGGCTTAAAAAATTACTCATCAGTGCTGAAGTACCAGACCCCAAAACATTACATTCTATCTCAATAATATAACGCAAATTACTTTTCCTGCATATCTTTCTCTCTGCATATGACAGAGCCACCTTTCTAGCTCAGCTCACAGTACTCCCCTACTCCCCGCAATTTTTGGTTATTCATCCTCAAGCCACTCCTCCTTCATGACTGAATAAAACCTAGGTGTGGCCCTGTGTCAGTCTCTTTGTTCTGGAAAGCCTTCTTCATGGCTGGACTTAGGGACCCTTGTTTCCTCATAATTACAAATACATTCCAGGGTCTTTATTTTCTCCATGGGTTGCACTGGGAGTGGTAGATTGGAATTAACTTGATGGGATTAAAATAATGCATTTTTTTTTTTGGCATTACAAATATAGACTTCTTAGACTGAGACAAGGACCAGGAGGGACTTCCTACAGTCCTGTGTATATACATATGTTTTCTCTTCCTTTTTTCTTTCCTCTTTTCCCTCATTGCAATTGTTCTTCCCATTTGAGCAGTTCTTTCCCCTATTACTATACCTATTGTAAATTTCAGAGTTTATTTACTTTTACAGCTTCTCACACTAGGGAGAAAATACGATGTTTACACATTTGGATCTGACTTATTTCGTTTATATGTATACCCCTAGTTGCATCCATGCACTTAAAGAGCTCTTGGATTTATCTTTCTTTATAGTGGAGTAACAAAGCATTGTATAAAAATCACATGTATTTTGTTCCATTCTTCATGTGATGGGCATTTGGGTTGTTTCCAATATTTAGCTAGGATAAAGTGTGCTGTTGTAAATATGGGTGCATATGTCACTGGGATGATGCTTTCAGTTATTCTGGAAAAATACCTAGCAGGGGACTATCTGGGTCAAATGGGACCTGTAATCATAGTTTCTTTTAAGGAATCTCCACACAGATTTCAACAGTGCTCGGACCAGTCTACACTCCCGCCAATTGTAAGAAGTGTTCTTTTTTCCCCACAGTCTCTCCAACGTTCATTACTGTTGATTTCTTGATGATGATCATTCTTACAGAGGTGAGATTGAATCACAGTATTGTAAATTGCATTTCTCAAATGACCAATGCTGTTGAATTTTTTTCATATATGTATTTGCTATATGTGTTTCTTCATCAGAATGTATTCATTTCAGATGCCTAGTTCTTGATTGTGTCCTTGAATTTGGGCAGACAGATTTTAAAAAAAGAAAAAAAAAACCTTTATATGTTCTAGATGGAAGTTCTTTCTCTGAGGGACAGGAATGTAAGTATTTTTCTCAATTTGCATGTTTACTTTTCACCCCATTGATGATTTCTTTTGATGTGTAAAATCATTTTAATAGGATGAGTTTCCAAGTGTTATTCTAAAATATTTTTCGCAAAGTTTGGTTTTTGTTCATAAACTCTCAGCCCACACTGAAGTCTCCAATATTTCTACCTCTCAGGACACTGTTTGCTTTAATATTTAGATCTTTAATTATTTTTGACATTAATTTATTGCATCATGATAGACTTCAATCTAGTTTTAGTTTTTGGCATGTGGAAAGCCAGTTTTTCCAGCATTATTTGTAAAAGAGGCTATCTTTCTTCCAGGGAACATGTTTGGTCCTTTGATCAAAGACAAGATTGCTGAGTGTGTTTGTAGTTGTGTCTACATCTTCTAATCTGTTCCTTTGATCTTGAGGTCTGTGTTTTTGCCAGTACCATACTGATTTTATGACAGTAGCTTTGTAGAATAATTTTCAGTTAAAAATGTTAATATCTCATGACTTGCCTTTGTTGTCCAGGACTGTCTTTCTTATTCTAGGTCTTTTCTGGTTCAAATAAATTATAAGAATATTTTCTTGGGACCTGGGGAGATAGCTCAGTACAATAAGTACTTGCCTGGCAGGCACAGGGTCCTGAGTTCAATCTCCCATACCGCAAAAAAAATTAAATAGATAAAAAAAAGAAAAAAAAAAGAATATTTTCTCACTCACAGGTAAAATTCACTCTGTCTACATCTTATATCTTTCACATTTCAATATTTGCCTATAATTTTTGATATACTATGTAATTATTGATTTTCAATAAAGTTAATAAAAATAATATTTTTTCTAGATTGGTGAGTAATGCTAATAGTAATTTGATTGGATTTAATTAAATTAACACAACAGCTTTTGGAGTATGAACATTTTCAAAATGTTGGTTCTTCCTATCCATGAGCAAGGGCTATCTCCCCATTTTCACAAATCCTTTTTGATCACTCTTTTCATAGTATTTCTTTCTTCTTTCTTTGTTTTCATTTTCTTTCTTTTTTTTTGTATGCTATTGTTTAGGGTGTTATTTCTCTAACTCTTCTTTTAGGGAGTTTGTTGTTTATGTAGAGGAATGCTACTTTTTTTTTGGTGCTGATTTTGTATCCTGCTATGCTACTGAAATTGTTATTAATTCCAGGAGTGGAGGTTTTTGGGTCTTCCATGCAGGCTATCATGTCATCAGTGAATAATAACAACTTCTTCCTTTCCAATTCTTGCTCCTTTTACTTCTCTATATTGTATAATTGCTCTGGATGTTTCCAGAACTACATTGAATAGGACAGGTGATAGTGGCCATCCTCTTTTATGTGATTTTAGAGTGAAAGCTTTTCTATTCACCAATTTATTATGATGATGGCTGTTGGTTTGTCACAGATTGCTTTTGCTTTTGCCATATCGAGATAAAGCCCATCCCTATTTTCTGTAAAGTTTTTATCATGAATTAATGTTGGGCTTTAGCAAAAGCTTTCTTTGCATCTATTGCGATGGTTTTGTAGTTATTGTCTCTGGTTCTGTTGATATAGTATATTTCCTTTTTGGATTTGCATATGTTGAACCTTACTGCATCCCTGGGATGAATTCCATCTGGGCATGGTGTATAGTCTTCTTGCTGATATGATGCATTCTGTGTACTAGTATTTTATTGAGTATTTTTGGATTTATGTTCATTATGAAGATTGACCTGTACTACTCTTTTTTGGTTGGGTATTTCCCTAATTTTTGGTATCAGTGTAAAAATTGCCTCCATAAATAAGTTAGGTAGAATTGCTTCCATTTCAATTTCATTGAAAAGTTTGGGAATTATTGGGATTAAATATTCTCTAAATCTATTGTAGAATTCAGCTATGAATCCATCATGACTTGGGCTTTTCATTGTTGGTAAAGTTTTAATTACATTTTTACTTTCATTAATTAATATTGGGTTATTCAGAATTTTTACGTTTCTTTTTTTTTTTTTTTTTTTTTTTTGTATTTTAGGGAAGGGTCTACAGGATGTTCAGGATCTCACTACTAGATCAGACTCATAGTGATTCTCCTGTTTACAGCCTCCCAAGATCTGGGACAACAGGCGCTTATCACCACTCCCAGTCTCAGTTGCCATCTCAGCACATCCCAGGGGTGAGGCTGGCATGGCAGGCCTGGTGATCAAACCCTCAGCCTCTGATCCTGCTTGCAGGCACTTTAATCCACTGAGCTATTTCATCAGCCCTAAATTTTTTACATGTTCTTGATTGAGTTTTGGTAATTCATATGTATCTAGGAATTCTGTATTTCTTATACTATAAGAGTAAAGATTTTCAAAGTAGACATTGCTGATCTTCTGAATTTCCACAGGATCTGTATTTTTGCACACTTATCATTCCTTAGTGTGTGAATATGGATTATTTATCTCATTTTTTTGGTGTTTGCCTAGGGGTATATAACTTTTATTTAATCTTTCAAACAACCAATTCTTTCATTCATTAATTATTTGTATTGATTTCTTGGTCTCAATTGCATTAATTTCTCCTCTGGTCTTCATAATTTTATCTCTTCTTTGGGCTTTTGGCCTCATTTGCTCTTCTTTTTCTAGAAGCTTAGGATGTAACATTATGCAATTTATTTGTTCTTGCTCTATTTTCCCGAAATGTGAGTTCACCGCTTTAAATTTCCCTCTTATTACTGTTTTCATTGCATCCCACAGATTCTGATAAATTGTAGTTAAAATTTTGTTAGATTATAGGTATTGTTTCATTTGTTCTTTAATTTCATCTGTGACTTATTGATTGTTCAGCAAAGTGTTACTTAATTTCATGTGCTTATGGAGTTTTCACACATTTTTGTGTATTTTCCAATTGTATTGCACTGTGGTCAGATAACATGCATGGTATAATTTGAATTCCTTTGCATTTACTTAATCATGTAAATCATACTAGCCCACATATGAGCTAGTTTATGGTTTATTTTAGAGAATGACCCATTTACAGCTGAGAACAATGTGCATTCTGATGTTGTTGGGTGGAAAACTGTAAAAATCTACTGAGCCCATTTGTTCACAAGTTTGGTTGTGTTCAGTTATTTCTTTGCTAATTTTTCGTCCATTTGATCTTTGTGATGATGGGGTGTTAATGGTCCCTGTCGCAATTGTGTTATTGATTATTTGGTTCTTAATGTCCATCAATATGTGTCTTATATATTTGGGTGCTCCCGTATTTGGTGTGTACATATTGATGATTGTTATTTCTTCCTCTTGACATTTTTTCCTAACAAATATAAAGTGATTTTCTTTATTGTATTTGAGCATTCTTGAAGTTCACATTGTCTGCAAACAGAATAGCTACCCCTGCTTTTTCCTAAGTTCCTGTCATAAGGAGTACCGTTTTTCATGCTTTGGTTTTCAGTCTATGAATTTCCTTTAGAGTTAAATGTGTTTCTAGTATAAAACATATTGTTAGATTTAGTTTCTTCAGCCACTCTGCCAGTCTCTTTCTTTTAATTGGTGAAGCGAGGCCATTTAAATTGGTGGTTATCACTGATATAGATTGAACTATCTTTGTCATGTCACTTTTCTGTTGTTAGCTCCCTACTTTTCCTGTGCATTTAATTGCTTGTCCTGCTTTTGGTTTCTTTCTGTCGTTGCTCTTGTGATTGTGCTCATTATCTCTTTCTAGAATATCTTTCATTGCTTTCTATGGTATTGGTGAGGTGGTCACAAATTTCTTCAATTATTATTTGTTAAAGAAATATCTTACTTCTCCATTAATTTTGAAAGTTAATTTTGCAGAGTAAATTGATCATGGTTCAAAGTTGTTTTCTTTCAGGACTTGATATACTTCATTGCAAGATCTTCTTGACTTGAAAGGTTGTGTTGGTAAACATTCAGCAATTCCGTTGGGCTTTCCCTTATAAGTGATCTGTTTCTATTCTCTTACAGATTTTAATATTCTGTTCTTGTGCTGAATCTATGGGATCTTTATAAGGAAGTGGATGGATCTTCAGACCACAGTACTGAATGAAGTAAGCCAGTCACAGAAGATTATATGCCATGTGGTTTCTCTAAAATGACAGACCCAAAATGCAGATAGTGTAAAGAGTAAAATCAAAGAGCCATGTTATGAAACATGCATGTGGACTCTAGAGATGAGAAAACCCTAGGGAAAAAAGAAGGGGATATGCAGAGTAAACATGATCAGGATATGGTATGTCTAGATGTCAGCCACTGTGATGACTGAAAGGAATCACTATGTTTTTTGTTTCTTGGGTTTTTTTTTTTTATTTTTAAGGAGAGGTCTACAGGGTGTTCAGGGTCTCACTACTAGATCAGAATGATAGTGATCCACCTTTTTACAGCCTCCCAAGAGCTGGGATTACAGGCACCCACCACCATGCCCAGTCTAATCAGGTATTGCAGACACACATTAATATATTTTCTTAAAAAACTATAGATTATTAGTAGTGGTTTCTGGATGTAGTATTGAGCTACGAATGACAGCTCACTGTTTTTTTCTTTTGCATAAATAAGTTTCTTTCTTTTCTAGTGCACGGCATGTTTTCTACTACAGCCACCATCTTCAGCCCTGATAGAGCTGGACTGTAGAGTGTTGAAAGTCAGCATCTATCTGGAGACCTCTTGTGGCTTAGTTAATTAATTGGTGGCCTTTTGGGCACAAGTGGAGTAGAAGGAGAGCTTGAGGCCGAGGAAAAAATGAGTAAAAAGAAACACTAATCTCCCAAACCTGTCAAGGTCCCTCTCAACTTTTCCTATGAAGATGTCCCCTGTGGCCCATTTAGAACCATTTACCAAACATTTTTCAGCACTGTTTGATTTTCACATCTGCTTTCCTCTTTCTCCCCTGCACAGTCCAATGCTTCCTGGATGCACAGCCGTCAGCCTTTGATCTTGGTGCTTCTGGGTAGCTGCATGCCATAAGTTATCCTGTCCTGCTAATTCTTGGAAATGATGAGATCTACATCCCTCCCTTCTTTGCCATTTTTATCACAACCCTCTTATCAAGGTTGACAGGAGTCAGGCCAGTTCTTCCTACTGGACTCACGGAACTCACTCATCCATTATTAGGAACAGGGCCTAAGGTCACATAGTGCCAGGGTTACTTTTGCTAATCCTTAAAGTAACTCTAAAAGTCAGAGGCCCCCAAAAATGAGATCAAACAATAAGTTTAGTGGGAATTTCAAAAATAATCAGGTGAGGTAAGGCAATCTTTATCTTATTTGCATTGTCACAATTGCTATCATTATTTGATTTCCATCAACTTAAAATTTGCAATGACATTGATCTAAGAGTGAGAAGATATATTAATGACAAGCTGGTTTCAGAAAGGCTAACTAACTAATGAGAAGATTAAATTGTAGAAGCTTTGTAAAGACCACAATTATATCCTTCCTGATAAATTTCAATTATTCCATCTATCTATATTCTTATTTTTGTGTTTTTAGTACAGAGTCTACAGGGTCTCACTACACAGAGTGGACTTGTGGTGATCCTCCTGTTTTTAGCCTCCCAAGTGCTGAGATTACAGGTGTGTCCCACCACTCCCAGTCTCATTTTCCATTTTAGCATCCCTCTGGGGGCAGGACCAGCACAGCACACAGGGGATCAAACCCTGATTCCTTTGTGTGCCTAAGCAAGTGCTTTAATCTCCTGAGCTCTCTGGTTGATCTCCAACTATCTATACTCTTAAGAAACTGTGCTCCATTAATAGATAAAGGTGCTTAACAACAAACTTTTAAATGCAAAAATGTCCGGGAAAATATTTTCCCAATATTATTTCTATATAAATTTGCATTCAAATTTTCCTTTAATGATAAGTGAGGACAAAGTTGAATGTTACATTATTTCCCAGGAGAACAGTCATAAATTCTGAATAATGAAGACTTATACTACTTTTTATCTGTTCAGAAAATCTAAGTTGTATGTAAGACATTTCCTGTACTGATTAGGAATTGCTTCTCCACTTTTCAGATATTCATTATTGTAAAATTCTTAAGGAAACCACATCCCTAATATTAACTCTTGACATCCAGTTGAATTTTTCATTCTGTGCTTTTTTCCAGGGCCAACATATACTTTCATTTAGAGCTTAGTGGTGGAGCCTCTTCACTCTATAACATGTTTCTGAGGGCTATTCTCCACTTTGTAGTTAGGATGAAAACTTAAGGAAATATTCGTATCAAACAGAATTTCAAACATCTCACTTTTGAATTGTCTGCTATTAAGGAGTTAATCAGATCATGTGTCTTTTAGACAATTAAAAATAAACTTTATCTATGCTTAGGCAGACACCGGGGTCTGGATTCGATCTCTGGCATGCCATGCTGGCCCAGACCCCAGGGCACACTGAGAGGGCAATTGAGACTGGGTGTGGTGGCACCTACCTGTAATTCCAGTGCTTGGGAGGCTGAAAACAGGAGAATCTTTACAAGTCTGATCTGTGTAATGAGACTCTGTGCACTCTATACTAAATAAAAAATTAATAAATAAAGAATAAAAATAAACTTTATCAATTTACCACTGTGGAAGAATGAAAGTGAAGAAAGCTGCTCTTGCTTTTGCAATTTCTTAGTAACCAAAAAAAAAAAAAAATACAAGACAATATAATATTGTACTAAAAATGTGTTCTTCAAATTTAAAAGAGTCTAGAACTAATCAGTTTGCCTTTAGATCTATGATTTTTGGACTGACCCATAGTCTATCAACTGACTATGTCCTAAGACTCATAGAATCCCAGAAGACAAAAGTGGAGGCAGGTAAAATCAGATAAGGCATACAGCAGAGGTAGTTTTACTTGGTCTGAATGTTAATAATTCCCAACAATTGTATGTTAAAATTCTAAACTTCAAATTGAAAGTAGTAGAACATAGGGCCTCTGAGAGTTATTAGGTCATGGACAGAGCCTGTCCAAGTGAGATTAGTGACCTCATAAAGGGACCCCAGAAAGCAGCTTATAGAGAAAACATCTATGAAACAGAAAACCTGGTCTCACCAGAAAACAAATCTGGATTTCCCATCTCTTTCTTCTTTTTTGTATTTTAGTACAGGGTCTATAGGGCCTACAGGGTCTCACTACTTAGATCAGACTTGTAGTGATCCACCTGTGTTCAGCTTCCCAAGAGCTGGGATTACAGGCATGCGCCTCCATGCTCAGTCTCAATGACCCTCTCAGCATGCCCCGGGGACAGGGCCAGTGCAGCAAACCCTTGCCTCTGCCTCTACCTAAACATGTGCTTTATTTCCCTGAGCTATTTGGCCGGCCTTAGATTTCTCAATGTTATGATCTGTGAGAAATAAATTTCTGGTCCTCCAGTTTATGGCCTTTTGTTATAGCAGCCTGAAGAAACTAAGTCCAACAGTCAGATTTTGAAGGCCTATGTGGATGGAAGAAGTTGGCAGAAGGAACGGAAAGTGCCTCTCTGAGGTGGTGGGGTTAGTGCTCACTCAGAGCAGACTTCCTCCCCAGGGGCAGATATTTTCAGAGCTATGTTGAAAGAAGCTACCCTTGTGGAACCTGGGGTAGGCTGTCCTCACCCAGCGCAGGGAGGGGTCCACTTTGCTGACTCCATCATGTACTGCTGACGGCGAAGGGCAAAGGCCCCGGGAAGCTTGTCTTTGAGCCTCATCCCTCTTCAGGGCTCCCCAGAGAGAACTGTCAGTGAGGTGTTCCGGGCCATAAAAAATGATCCTCTTCTTGGGGACTAGATTATTTCACCTGGAAAAATCAAACGTGCTTTCTTCCTTCAAGCAGTTTTCAGTAAAATACGTCATCCTGTTGCTCTTCAGGTGGCTCTTCCCTTTGCATTACCTAGCCTCTGGATCCCTGTGATTCAAATTTAGTGGCATTATTGCAGTCTCTGCTCTTCCCTACGACATATATCCACAGAAATGCCTGATCTCTTAGAGCTACACCAATGCACCAAATTCTCCCCAAGAGAACAGCTCTGTGAGATAAGTATTTCTCACCATTTCTGCTTGCTGCAGTGAGCCCATAAACGAAGCTGCTGTTTGGATATCACTTATGCTCCAAGGCAGAGCAATTTCCATTGACACAATCTAATGTCACTCTAAAATCAGGAGGGACCAGGTATCAATATTGTCCCTGTGAATATGGAAGAGGAAGATGAAACCAAAGAACATATCACTCAGCCATTAAATAGCTCATGCATTCAATTGATTTTTTTCCCATTATGTCCTTATCACTGTAAAGGAAGATAGTTTCATATGTTAACTAATTTTCCCCAATTTTTTAATGCTAAGAATCATCAAGAGCTCTTGTAAAATAGATACCTTTTTCTCTTGTACATTCTTATTCAATGTATCTTAAAAGTACTCAAAGTTTTCTTCTTATATGGTATATAAGAGTTCATGAGTTGGTTAGGTTTTACCATTACAAAATTAGTGAAGTGTTTTTTTTAAGATTTAATTTCCATGGTATCCCCACGGTTATAATTATACATCTTTATTTAAAAATAAATATATGACCATTATGACAATGTAAAAAGCCTAATAGGAAATTTCAAATCCACTGAGACTTTCACAGATAGGAGCTGATTGATTTCTTGTATTTACTTATATTTCCCAATCATGTTTTCTCATTGAAATAATTAAAACCAAAGCTTTATATCTTGGGTTTGAACTACATACACAATTTTCTACCGAGACTTGTGTCATAAATCAGCGTTGTAAGGACTATACAACAGAAACTGTGCAAAGTCGATTCTACTCTTTTTTTCCTGAAAACATTTGATATTTGCATTCATCCACAAGATAAATCTCATCTTCTTAACTACTCTTGGGTTTTGTCTGATTTTTATTCCATTCATTATTATTGCAATTTTGTGTGTCTTCCTTCCTTCCTTCCTTCCTTCCTTCCTTCCTTCCTTCCTTCCTTCTCACCCTCCCTTCTTCCTTCCCTCCCTCTCTCCCTGTCTTACTCCATTCCATTCTTCTTTCCTTCCATCCTTCTCCATATTCTTCTTCTTGCTGAGACACTCTCTAGCCCTTCTCATTTTTCTGTGACCACTGACAGAGTTGTACAACTCCTACCTACAGCCCTAACGTTTTACTTCTGAGACCTTAAGTAGAATATCTGTTCCACTTAAGGGGGATCAACTTTCTTGTGATCCTGGGAGTACCCTCAAATCAAACACTCTTCTCTTCTGTAGCTACCATGTCTCCTCTCCCCTGGCATAGCACTGAGAGAAACATACTACATCTGAATGAAAAATAAACAATTTATCTATCAATGGGTTTCACCATAACTTAATGTTTAGTATTCCACAAACAACCTGATTTTGAGGCAGGGAGAAGGAGAGAAAAAAAAGAAGAAGAAAACATTAGTGAGTGCAAGAAAGGGTCAACATCTGTAATGTAGCATTTTAAGATTTCAGCAGTGAAAATTATCTTATGGTAGCAAACTTCAAGATACCAAAATCATAATACTCACTTTACAAGATTCTTTAATGCTTAATGATAAGCCTTCATGAGCTATAATGATCCAGCTCTAGCATAGCACTACGTAAATCCAATCTCATGAAAAAATTAATTTAATTTTTCAATATCTTCTAATGCTTTTCATTTCATACTTTATAAACTGTTACCCAAAGGATGGCTCACTGTACCCCAGAAATCTCTGTTGTTTACCAATATTATTTTCCTCATAGTGATCCACTCCCTAAAAATGTTCCTCGACTACATGACTACCTAAATCTCCACAGTGCTTGGTCTATGACCTTCTTGTAACATTTATGTCTTTTAATCTTGAAAGAAAGTTATTTCTTATAATTTTATCCCATATGATTATAAGGCAAAATGTTATGTGTGTATAATCCCCGTGTTTTTCAGTGCTAAAATCAGTTGACCAGAGTGAAATAAACCTTCAAAACCACTTTAACAAGCATTGTTTACTGCTTCCAAAGTGGCAGGTATAGTTTGGGACTCCAGGAACCTAAACTCTATATATTGGGCTTTTCATCCCTATAAAGATCCTTGTATTGTACAGATGCAACCATACTGCATATAAAACAAAATAAGCACAGCTGTGGCTTCTAAAGAATGGCATTAGATATTCTGGTATTTAGGCTTTAATGGTTATAAATGACTTCCCAAACACTGAGAAATTTTTCCTGAGAAAGAAGCAATCAGGACTATCATCTTGGGGTCTTGAGGATTTCTGACTGAGAAGACCTGACTGTAATGTACAGAGGCAGCCAGCAAAGGAAGAGGCAGAGTGCCAACAGGATATGTACTTGGGTCTCATGATTGCTATATAGACTATTCACACCCCCACACACAGATACACAGACACACAGACAGACAGACAGACAGACAGACAGACAGACACACACACACACACACACACACACACACACACGGAATCTCCATGATCAACGTGATGAGATACTTAACAAATAAGTAGACAAATTTGTAGACAAATTTCACAGTTTTGGCAGGATTATTCCTGTCCCAGAACTTATGTACATACCATTATGAAGTAGTAATTACGACATTTATTCCTTTCCTAACACAAGTGTCATCTGGTATCAGTGAAAACTTAATAATATCAGCAATGCCTCCACCTTATACTACTTTTTAGGTCATTTATTAAGTGTTTTACATATAATCCTTCCTAGTACCTTTGTATCTCCATTTATAGAGACAAAAATGGTGTATGAAAAATATTAGAAGCATAGAGAGCTATATCCAGCTAAATACAATGTAGATTTTTCTACTTTGGGTCTCACAGTCTTTTAATAACTGCATTAAATCACTTACCCAATTACGTTGCTTAGTTTCCCATCATCATTAAAAAAATGAATCAGTTTATAACATGAAATTATTGTGGGTCATGCAGTAGGAAGGTTCAAGCCCAGTAACTTGACTTCACCATTTTCATACTGTTAGCAAGGAAGAACATCATGGTGTAGCTCCTGGGGCAAAACACAGGCCACCTCCAGGATGAGAAGCGAAAGCTAAGGAAGAAGAGGCCAGGGAACTCCCAACAGGTCCCAACTCCTGAAGGTTCTATTCCCTCCTGATATTGCCACTCTGTGGAACAAACCTCTACCTTTGAAGGCTATTTAAGACCCAAACTTTAGCATCACTATGAAAGTAAAGCCTAATAATAAAGTTAGCCATAATGTAGGCACCATCTAAATATTCTTCCTAATTTTTGAGTATCCCACCAACTTCTTCTTGCTTCCTGCCCACTTATGTTTATTTTATCACTCATTATAGGCAAACATTTATTTATATAATGATTAAAATTACTACTATGACACCCTATCTACATGTGCAACTTAGACCTTCCCTCTTGATTTTAAGCCTACACTATCTAAAATTGATTCACGGTATTCTATTTGTTGTATGTCTTTAGGCCAGCTATTCAATTTATCTTGCCTCAATCTCTCCTTATATATGCAGTGGAGTTAATAGCAGCTCCAACTCATAAAGAACCACCCCATACTCATTTGAAAGCAACAGTTGCTATGTCAATTGTCATTTGAATTGTGAGAGTAGAGACAAACACGCTGGCTTTCTGACGCAACTTGGACCTCATCAATGTCTGAAGAAATCATCTCAGACTGTTTCTCATCCACTCTATCTCCCTTCTTTCTGATTCCCTTTTTTTCTTCAAATACCTGCCAAAAATTCTTTTTAACTGTATTACATAAACATTACAATGTCAGTTGAGGAGAAAGTTCTGCCTTTAAAATTTAGCCAAAGATTTCACTCTTCTGAGACTCAGTTGAGGACTAAACAACAGAGAAAGTTTAAGCTGCTTCCCATCTGACTGACCAGACTCAATGCTGCTCAGGGACACTTTCCTCCTAGGAGTTTACTCACTTCTCTTCCAAGTGCTACACCAGCAAGATGGCGTGTTGCTAATGACAGGAAGTGAATAAAATCATTCTTGGTCAGACAGTGTTGTCCAGAAAACCAAAAGGCATAATTATTCAAGGTACATGGGGAGACATCTGGATGAAAGCTAACTCAATGTGAATAAAGACAATATTTAGCCTGAAAGTGTGACTAGAATGTAAACCAAGAGGCAAGGCCTCCGGTCCTGACTTTAATCTGGGTTTTCTCTGTGGCCTGAGGTTTATTTGCGGCCTCGTGTCTCAAATTCTTCATCTGCAAAGCAGCACACAACATCATCTTTCACCCCCAGGATTGTGATGCTGAATTAAGGCAGAGGTAGAGTCTCCCAAGTCTCTTAATGAGAAGAGTTGATTGGGTGGAATTTCAGTCACTCAGCCAGCAAGCACGGGCACTCTTATGTCACCACAGGCTCAAGCTGACCCTCTGAGGCTTGATTTCAGCAAATGTTTTTGGAGAATTTAAGATTGTCCACTGGGATTTTTTTTTAAGCTCGGGAATTTGACTTTAAAGCTTTTCCTTGGGCTATTGCTTAGCTTTCAGTGTGGAATTATATTTAAGCTTGCTATTTTATTTTCACACTTACAGTCTAGGACCAAGAATGCCAAACAAGTTCTTTCTGTCTTCCCAGGGTTTTAAAAAGTCTGAAAACTAAATAAAGTTTATCCTCACAGGCTTTCCCTGGGGTAAATTTAAACAACAATTGCTGAGGGAATGAAACAAAGGAAGAGGTAGAACTTAAATTATTGTATTGAAAGAACCATGGCAAATTGTAGAATTGTTCACCAGTCATCTGTATTTATTTATTTGTTTGTATTTAGTGCAGGGTCTACAGGGTCTCACTATGTAGATTGGATTTGTAGTGATTCTCCTGTTTTCAGCCTCCTAAGTGCTGGGATTACAGGCGAGTGTGACCACACCCAGTCTCAACCACCATCTCAGCGCACCCTGTGGGCTGGGCTGGATGGCATGCCAGGAATCGAACTTCAACGTCTTACTTTGACTGAATGGACAGTTGATTCAACATATGTTCTGCCTTTTGTATTTCAAATATTATTTGAAATATTCTATGGACATATTCGATGGCCTCATGCTCCATGGTGACCCTTGGGGACTGGATTTCCTGAAGTTTTACCATTGGAGTCCTGAATAGTGCACAAGTACATCCTTCATTCTGGAGACTTCACCCTATCCCATACTATATTGAGAACTTAAATTAAAACAAATCACACAATAATTTTTGGATTTCCACATATTTCTCAAATTATTAATTCACCCTTGCCCCCCTTATCTTATATCTTTTTGTAATCCATCTTGTACATATTCCTTTTTTCTTCTTTCTTGTCACCAGATTTAGACAACAAGCTTGGTCTAAGCATATTATTTGCTTATTTAGAGGAATGTCGGGCATAGAGAGTTAAAAATATTCAAGTTCCTCGTCTAATTTTACCTTATACTCAAAGCACGATGTCAGGCAAGACATTTTATTTCAAACCTCCACATCTATAAAATTAGCCTATCAGTGATGCCTGACAGCTCCATTGTGAGTTGCCCACAAAACAACATATACGTAAGAGCATCTGGAAAGAGGCATTCAGGGCATTCAGTGTATTAACTGGACTAATTTCTAATTTAGGACTTGCAAAGTTGCAGAATGCTCATCTATAAAATGAACCCCATGACAGCTTCCCTCCCTCATGGGTCTGATACCATAGAAGAGCATCAAATGTTACTTTCCCATGGTGCCTGTGCATGGGGTAAAGTGTGGCTCTGAAGGCCCAGGCTGTGCACTGCCTTTGCACTGTGGAGTCACATGTCAGTGTTACCCATTTGTTCTGGTTCTTTTCTCCTTCTCTCTCCCTGGGATGGAATGCTGTGTTGAAAGACTCTCCTTTTTTGTTTGACACAATTTCTTCCTGCACTGTAGGCTGTTCTCCAAAATGAATAATGACAATGCCATGTCCTCGATGAGGCAGAACACCAACACTAAATTGTGTCATCACTTCCCTCAGGCCATAAAGGAGCATGTGGTGGGCCCAGAACCCCAGTGAGGGAATGGCCACCTCGGTGAGCTGAGCTGGCCCAGCCTGTGGAATCCATTGCCCAGGTCCCTTGATAGCCGTTTGCTGTTATTACTTTTTCTCCTTTTCTCAGAACTGTGCTTCCTCTTGTTTCCATATGAAGTATAAGTGAATTGAGAGATGGTCAAGAAGATGTAGGGCTCAAAACAAGAAGAAAAGTTAACAGTGATAGCTCTCACTTACAGAACACTTTATATTTTCTAAAGGTGTTTGAAATGCATTGTTGCATACAGTTTTTACTCATTATATACATTTATACAAGCTCTCATTCTCACTTTCAGTATTTCACCTATAAAGTCAGGGTAAAGCCTACTTAATATGGTATAAAGATTGAAAAAATAATGTTTGTAAACCTCCAAAAGTATGTCTGGAGCTTATTCTTTTATTTACTTAAAAATGTTTGTGGACTATCCACTATGTCCTAAATAGTGGGCTAGAGAGTGGAGGTGTATCTATAAATAGGATGGAGATCTGCCCCATCCCTGTGCTGACGTACTACTAGCATTTAGCAAGCATACATAAGAACACACAAAATATAATTGTCGTGATTAGCCTAAAAGTGATAATTAAAAGGAATGATAACTTCAAGAAAGATTATGAGAATATTATTTATTTTAATAAGGAAGTCAAATGGCATTGGGGGTAGAGAAAGGAAAGGCAAATACCTGATTGTTCTCAAGGTTCTGGATGGGTCACCTATAAGAACTATGTTGTCATTGCAGAGATAAGGACTGCTACAGACAGGCAAGTTGGCTATGTGGTTGACAGCCCAGTCTCTATAATGACTCCACAAAATCTCTTTCTTGATGCTCTTGTCCCTTTCTCCTGGGTAAAGGCCATTTAACAATGGCAGCAGTGGTGAGATGTCCCTGCCAAGGTTTGTGCGCATGCAGATTGTGACTCCTGATTTGCTCCTTATCCTTCCTTGCACCTGGGTTAGCTGACAGGCTGGGAGGACCCTAGTGGAGAGACCCAAATGCCAAGAAACAGCTGTCTCCTGCCAGTAGTTGAGATACTCTAGTTCCTCAGTACATGTGAGGGCCTGAGAGTGGGTCAGCTGAGATTTGCCAAAGTAATGCACTTGCAAGCAGACCTTTTTCTAGTTAAAAGATGATTGCAATCCTCACCAGTGTCTTCATTTCAACCTTAAAAGAAAACCCTACCCATATATCAGACCTAGAAAAACTTAGGTAGCAAATGTTTTAAGATATTTCACCTTGTATTTATTTGTTATAGTAGAAATATCTACTATTGGACAAATAACTAACACAGGATATTAGCCCATTTTGGTTAGACAAGAAATAGAGGGTGGAAAAACTGAAGGTGGGAAAGCTCCTCATAAATAATTTGAGAAAAGAAAACTTACAAGGCCAGCTGTTTCCTATAATAAACAATCAATTCCAGAAAAATTTTAGTTTTTGCTTTATAGATGCACTGTTTCCTTTTTCCTTTCTCTCCATCTCTCTTTTCTTTTCTTCTTTCTTTTTTGTATTCATTCATTCTTTCTTTCCTTTTTCTTCTGAAGAACTGAGAGTTGACTACAGGACCTGTACATTGAGCTACACCCTGGCCCTTTTTAATTTAATTTAATTTAATTTTCAAAGACTTGAGACAGTCTCTTTAAGTTTTGAGAGACTGGTTGGAATTTGTATACCTCTTGCCTCACCTTCTAGCATGCCGGGATTACAGCTATGTATCACGTGCTCAACTTGTTTAGTTGGTAAATAGTTTAGAAGAGAAAGTTTCAACCAACTAGTGAAAAATGAAAATATTTAGGCTGAGAGTAGAGTTGCAATTTGGAAAAGATATAAATGTAAAGATAAATTCATGATATAAGGTTCTAGCTAAAACAAGAAAGGGTGGAATTAAATAACTGGTGAAAACATTAAATACATCCCAAAGGGAAACACAATAATTTTCTATAGTTATGCATCTAATTACTAAGGATATAATAGCCAGAAGTTTTTATCGTGGTACAGTTTTGTGCAGCAGGAAGTACAGACATGGCTTACATAAATCGCCTCTTGGGTTCTCAGAATCTTGGAATCAGTATGTCACGTGGGATGTCGTTCCTTTCTGTACTTTCATGTGCTCTTTCAAACTCACGTGACTGGAGGCACAAGTTAGGTGTTTGGGTTGTAGGATTGAGCCAGCAATTGCGTTCAGCCTCTTGAGACCATGTGCTATTCCTAGAAACGTGGCTCTCCCACAGAATCTACTACAATATGGGCACTGACTTCTTCAAGGTCAGCAGGAAAATCATTCCAGGCAGCTGAGAAATCTCACATACTAAATGTAATCAAGGGGCAATTTCCCATCACCTTTGCTACAGTCTATTGACTAAAAGAAAGGTACAGATTTTACCTACATTTAAGGGAAAAGAATTATGGCAAAGCATGACACATTGGGAGTCATCTTAGCATATGTCCACCACGAGAAAGATAGACAGGAAGAGATACAAACACCTTCATTGGCACAGACAGTTGCTGGGAAGATTGTTTTCTCAAAGAACAACTCGTGTTAACAGTATAATCAGCCTCCCAGTGATGCGGTTTATTAAGGTGCTGGTAAGGCCTCTTCCTTTGGTTATAATGACCTCCACAGGCATTGCATCCAGTATGGAGGGGTATGAAATCACAAAGTTCACTTTGATCTCAGCAATGAGTTTCAGGGAACTACTGTGATATAAAAGGTAATTATTTTCGGAAATGTTAACATGTGGCCCAACATAACCAATCCTTGCAGTTCAGTTTAAAACAGAGCAAGGACCTGTGAGATGGCTCTGTAGACTAAGTCCTGGACTACCGGACTCTTTTAGAATATTTTGCTGAGTTTACACACCGGGATGCATAGCTGTAATCCCAGCTTACCTAAGCTTGCCATAATAGTATTGGGACTTCCGCTTAACTGGCAATGTCAGAAATTGTTAACCTGAGCCCCCCACAGCTCAACATAACAGCATGACTTTATTTCTTGTATTTCGTTTTTATATTTTTCTTCTCGATGGTTAAGATCTAGGTAAAGCAGGACCTATGCAATAAGAATTGAGCTTTTGGGTCTGATAAGGTCAGTGAAATCCCCTCAGGATTTATCCTGAGATCTTGTACCTCAGATTGTAGAACCTTGGTCAGTGTCAGCCATGTGGATGAGTCACGGCCATTGCTTGGCAAATGTGCTCTCTGTGAAAGCCTGAGAGAATGTTTTCTCTCCATGTGACTCTCCTTAGGCACACTCGACATCATCGATCACTTTCCTCTTTGGCCCCATAATCTCCTTGATCAGAAAATTTGGGACACTACCGAGTTACATGACATTACAGTACAAGTTCTCATATGTCCTGAGTCTTAATTGACCTTTGATGGCTAGGGCCAAAATGTTGGCTTTCCTTGCAGCCCTCCTTTTTCTCTAATTTTGGTCTGCAAACTTAGGTTGTTAACCATGCAGAAGACAAGCTTGTTGTTATTATCGAACAACTTAGGCTGTTAAGCTTAACCTCACTATCTGTCTGCATATCAAACATCTCCTACTGACATCTTGAACCAGTAAATTGCTATAGAGAACTACTCTGAGCTCCATGGGATGATTTGCAGTGTCCTTGGCCTCTACTCACTAAATGCCATTTTATCCCTCTTGGTCCACTAAACAATAAAATGTCAACAGACATTGCCAAAATCCTTTGAAAGTTCACTATTTGCCCATGGTTCAGAATCACTGCAGTAGGTTGAACTCCAATCTAAAGTGCTGCAGTGATAGATTAAGGCCATGGCCAATGATGTCAGTAGTGCTCAGGGATTCCTCAAAAACTAACTCTAATTCATCAAAATCATAAAAAAAGAAAATGGAACTAGAGGTCCCATTCAGTCCAGCTGTTCTCCTTCTGGGTGTTTTTCTGGAACTGAGAACATACCACAGCAATATTTGCTCACCCATGTTTATAGCAGCACAATTTGACATAGCTAAATCTTAGAAACAGGGCTGGGGAGATAGCTCAGTAGAATAAGCACTATCCTGGCAAGCACAAAGTCCAGAGTTCAATACCCAGTAGGGCAAATAAATAAATATAATAATAATAATAATAATAATAATAATAATAATAATAAATCTTAGAAACAACCAAAATGCTTATCAATTGAGGAATGATACAAAAGATGTGGGTGTTTTTTAAATAAAATGGAGTATTACTCAGTTATATAAAAAAAGATAAATGTGAGGATTTTCTAGGTAGATGGATGTAACTAGAGACTATACTCATCAGCAAAATAAATCAGTTTCACATATGTAAACATCATCTTGTCTTGCTGTGGTAAGAACATGGGAGAGTAAATAAAATCAGAAAGGTACAATAGATACTGTGAAAGGGAAAGAAACTGCTCAAAGGGAAGAAACAACTAGGACAACCAAAAAAGAGGAAAGAAAAGAAAGCAGGAATGGAAAATTATATGCACATACACACAAGATAGCTCGGATAATTGTACTACTGATTTCTACTGGTCTATTGAGAGGAACAATTAATGCTAGATTTTTTTCTTCTTTTTAGTTTTCTTTTAAACAATTTACAACAATATGCAATATAACAACCATTGTTGAATTCCTATCATTTTGTTTAGTGAAATTCTGAATGGTTTCTAATGTTTTATGTTTTTCTTTAGAATAAATATTATTATGATTACTATTATTAATCCTTGGGTCTCTACCTTGCTTACACAAATGGACATGTTGTGCTTCCATGGTCACAATGTAAAAGTCCCAGAAACCATGAGCCAAAGGTCCCATGTAGGCAAGATAATGATTTCTCAAAAATATCAGTTTCTAGTCCTTAGAACTCATAAATGCTATCTTCTGAAAAAAAAGAGTCTTTGCCTTTGTGAATAAATATTTTGAGATAGAGAGATTATCCAGGATTATCTGGGTGGAACCTCAATGCAATCACAGCCACTCTAAGAAAAAATGATAGAAAGAGACCTGTGAAACAGAGAGAAGACACACACCCACCAAGGAACACATTGTCCCTGGAGGCAGACACTGGAGTGGGGCATCCCTCAAGACCCTCGGCCACAGCCCTGAATCCAATTGGTCCCACTTCAGACTCTGGGGGGAAAGAGAGGATATAGTGAAACCAACTGAAACTAATAATTGTGATGTAATTGAAACCTGGAAACAAACACAAACCCATTAACAAAAGCAACAATGAAATGAGGTAGGCAAAGAATGTATTCTTGATACATGCTTCTAAATATTGATTTCAAAAGATACAGTTGTACCTCAGGCTGCAAAGTTAATTTGTATTACAATTTGGGAGAAGATGGCTGAGTGTGTGTTCATGTGGGGAAGATGGCTGTGGTCATGTTTGGCACTTGATAAGGAGTTTGCTGATGGAAGGGAATTGTATGCAAACAGAAGCATTCATTAGTCAACATATCATTGCCACTTGATTTCTGTTCATTTTCTGTTACTTCAAATCAATTCCAAATGGACTGCACATTCACATTCACAGGTTTTGTATCTGTGGAATCTGTGTATCATATTTGAAAAATATTTTATTTATTTTTTTGAAAATATTTTTTAAAAATACAGTTGCATCAGACAGATTCTTCTAATCACTGATTCTAATTCTTCTAATTTTTAATACAAGTACAGACGTTTTTCTAATCATCATTGCCTAAAAAATAGTTTAATGATAATTTTCATAGCATTTAATTGTATTAGGTGTTACAAGTCACATATATTTGATTATCTGTAGATTCTGGTACCCACTTGCATTTCTGGATCCAATGAAGGCCAACTTTAGTCTGATTTAAGTTTTATTCACATTTTTTTTTCAGTATTGCAGTTGAACCTGTGGCCTTGTGCATACTAGACAAGCACAATACTTCTTAAATACATTCTCAACTCCAGATATTTTGTTTCTTAAGAAAAAACCCAGACTCAGTCCGAGACCAGGCCCAGTGAGTGTGTGGGAGAGCTAATGGCGACCCTGCGTGGGCAGGACCTACTGGTCCCAGCCCAGGTGCAGACTGGGTGAGACCCTCTTCCATGCCCTTGGGACACGCCCCCATCACTCTGCAGCACCTCCCCTATACCTCCTGCCCACTAGGAATTTCTGCTGCATTCAGGGGACAACAGTCCGAGTCCTAGCCCAGGACCAGTGAGTGTGTGGTAGAGATTCAGGCTACACTGCACCTGCAGGACCTACAGGTGCAGTGTGGGTGAGAAACTCTTCCACCCCCTTGCAATGCTGCCCTCCACTCAGCAGCACCTTCCCCACCCCACCACTGAGTAGGAATTTCTGCCATGTTCCAGGAACTCCCAGATCCAGTCCTAGCCCAGGCCCAGTGAGTGTGTGGGAGAGCTGACTCTCCCCACTACTCTACCTTGTCCTCCCCAGACTCAGCTCAGGCCTGGCATACAGGCCTGGGGAGAAATCCTGCAGCTGAAATCCATGCAGAGAATGTACAGGAAAGAACCACCCCACTAGCCCAGGAGCAGAACATCTTGCAAGAGGGGCACAACAGGTTCACTCCCAAGGGCAGCAGCAGGAAGGAGCTGAGCACAGCAGCCAGACCCAAGTAAGGCAAAGCTGAATAAATCTAAACTTTGTAGATCTGCACCAGAACTTCAGTAGGTGCTAAGCTCATAACTGCACCAAAGATCTACAACAAAGTTCAGAATTCAGTGCTACATAAAATAACAACAAGAAGAAGCAAAATGTAATCTCAGAATCCAAGCTTACCCATAAAAAGTGCAGAGAACACTAACACAGAACAAATTGGGAATCACACACCTGAAAGCAATGAATCAGCGGCTTCTGAAATAAAGAAACAGCTGCAGAAAGGTATAGAGGAACTCAGATTGGAAATGAAAAAAGAAAACCCTAAATTAATAACATCTGCACTAAAGAATCAAATGCAGTAGCATATGGAAGAAACCCAATGCCCACCCAAACAAGTGAGGAGGACACTAGCTCAGCTCAAATGTATGCATTAATAGCATCGATAGTAAATTAGCAACAATAGAAAGTCATAGAGAAACTAAGAGCGGAAATCTTTTCTTCGAGCTCAGCTCAAATATACAAATTAATAACATCAATAGCAAATAAGCAACAGGAGAAAATTATAGAGGAATTCAGAGTAGAATTCTTTTCTGAAATAAAAAAAAAAACAATTCTAAGAACACATAGCATCTGAAGTAAAGAATCAACTACAGAAACATAGGGAGGAAACCCAATCTGAAAAAAAAAAACATTGCAGTAAAAGAATTTATAGCTGCTTCTAAAGAAGACACGGATAAAAAAAAAAAAGTAGAGGAGATTGAAAAATGATGGATTCCTTGAATGAGAAATACAGGAAAGAAATAGATCGCATGAAGCAGAGTCAAAGAAATATGGAGGAAATTAAAAATCTCAATCACAAGCTTGCAAAACTGTTTAAGTGAAAGTGAAGACAGAATTTCAGATCTTGAAGATGCTAGTGCAGCTAAGGCAAGAAATGATCTCTTTAAAACAACAAAATTTCAGGAAAAAATGATCAATTACCTGCAAGATGGTGCAAAGATGAACAATGTGAGACTAATAGGCATCAATGAAAAAGAAAGAGTCAATACAAATGACATTTAAAAAAAATGGGCAGAAGTAATAGCAGAAAGCCTCCCAAATATGAGGAAACCATATGACATTCAGGTAACTGGAGCATACAAATGCCAAGTAACCTCAACCCAATTGAAAACACACCGAGACATATAATAGGCAAGATCCCAGAAATTCAGCACAAGAATACCATGAAAGCCGCTAGATAAAAGAAGCAGATAACATTCAAAGGAAAACCCATGAGAATTACGGCCGACTTCTCTTCAAAATCCATGAAGGCAAGAAGAACATGGAGCAGAGTACTTCAACTCCTCTATGAAAACAAATTCCAGCCCAGACTACTATACCCTGCAAAACTCTCTTTCAGGTTTGATGGAGAAGTGAAACACTTCCATGACAAAGAACAGCTAAATAATCTCATGATGACAAAGTCAACCCTACACAGGCTACTGAAGGATGTTCTAGAGAGGGACCAAAATGATCAGAACTCCATGAATGAGAACAGAAGCAAACAAATACAGAGGACAAGCAATTAAACACAGGAGAAAAAGGAATAAACAACAACAGGTAAATAACATGTCACCCGTAAATCAATACATCTCAATTCTAACTATCAATGTAAATGGACTCAATTCACCAACTAAGAGAAATAGACTGGCACAGTGGATTAGGAAACAAAATCCAAAAATATGCTGTATACAAGAAGCACATTTAACTCATAAAGACATTCATAAGCGGAAAGTACAAGGATGGAACACAATACTCCATGCACCAGCACCTCAGAAAAAAGCAGGGGTAGCAATCCTATCCTCAGACAGTCTCAATTTCAAACCAACAATGATCAAACGAAATAAAGAAGGCCACTATATACTGGTTAGGGGAAAAATTCAAGAGGAAGAGGTAACACTCATAAATATGTATGCACCAAACA
>NW_004524925.1:925167-935799 GCF_000260255.1 Octodon degus
TACAAGCAATAAGGAATGAAAAGGGTGTAATTACCACAGACTCAGTGGAAATTCAGAAGATTATCAATAGCTACTTTGAGAATCTTTACTCTCGCAGAAGAGAAGACACTGAAGAAATGGATAGATTCCTAGAAAGGTACAAATAACCACAAATGAATTGACAAGATATAACCACTCTCAATAGCTGAATCACAGTCAATGAAATATAAGATGTAATTAAAAACCTACCGACAAAGAAAAGTCCAGGTCCAGATGGATTCAGAGCTGAATTCTACAAGACTTTTACAGATGATGTAGCCCCTATACTCCTCAAATTCTTCCATGAAATTGAAAAGGAGTCAATCCTCCCAAAATCATTCCTGGAGGCAAGTATTATACTGATACCTAAACCAGGGAAAGATGCAACTAAGAAAGAGAACTACAGGCCTATCTCCCTCATGAACATAGATGCCAAAATTCTCAATAAAATCATAGCAAATAGAATATAGCAAATCATCAAGAAGATCATACAACATGATCAGGTAGGATTCATCACAGGGATGCAAGGATGTTTCAATATCCAAAAATCTATAAATATAGTACATTATATCAATAGAGTGAAAACTAAAAACTATAATATCATTTCCATTGATGCAGAAAAGGCTTTTGACAAAGTCCAACACTCATTCATGTTCAAAGTCCTACAAAAATTGGAGTAGATGGCCTCTACTTCAATCTGGTACAAGCCATTTATGAAAACCCAATGGTTAACATAATCCTAAATGGGAAAAAACTGAAATCTTTTACACTTAGATCTGGTACAAGACAAGGATGTCCTCTATCACCACTCCTACTCAATATAGTTCTGGAATCATTAGCTATGGCCCTTTCACAAGAGAAGGAAATAAAAGGAATAAGAATAGGTAAAGAAGAAGTTCAATTATCTTTATTTGCCGATGATATGATACTTTACTTAGAAGATCCAAAGAATTCAACCAAGAAGCTACTAGAATTAATACAGAAATTCAGTACCATAGCAGGTTATAAAGTGAAAACCCAAGTCAATAGCATTCATCTACACTGACAACAAACACACTGAGAGAGAAATTATAGAAACAATACCTTTACAATAGCACCAAGGAAAACGAAATACCTTGGAATTAATCTAACTAAAGAAGTCAAAGATCTTTTCAAGGAAAATTACAGTACTTTAAAAAAGAGAGATCATAGAGGATTTCAGAAAATGGAAAGATATTCCATATTCCTGGATAGGAAGAACCAACGTTGTGAAGATGACCATACTCTCAAAATTACTGTACAGTTTTAATGCAATCCCTATGAGACTACCAAAAACATACCACACAGAGATAGAGAAATCTTTCCTAAAATTTATCTGGAACCAGAAAGACCTAGAATAGCAAAGGCAATCCTGGGCAACAAAGACAAGGCAGGAGGCATTACAATTCCTGACTTGAAATTATACCACAAGCCTACTGTGATAAAATCAGCATGATACTGGCAACAAAATAGACCTGAGGATCCATGGAATAGATTAGAAGACTCTGAAGCCCCTACGAACACACTCAGCCACCTTATCTTTGACAAAGGAGCCAAACATACTCACTGGAAGAAAGAGAGCCTCTGTAACAAATGGTGCTGGAAAAACTGGCTCTCTACATGCCAAAAACAAAAACTTGACCCAGGTCTATCACCATGCACTACACTAAAGTCAAAATAGATTAAAGATCTAAACATTAAAGCAGAGACACTAAATCTCCTGTACGAGAATATGGGAGGAACTCTTGAAGACATAGGGGTAGACAAAGACTTCATGAAAAGAAATCAAATCACATGGGAAACATTTTAAAGAATTAACAAATGGTGCCTGCTCTTACTGAGAAGTTTTTTCCCGTCAAAAGCAATTACCACCAAAGTGAAAAGGCAACCCAAAAGTTGGAAAAAATTATGACAAATAAGTACTCAGACAAAGTTCTGTTCTCTAGAATTTATAAAGAACTAAAAAACACTTGGGACCCATAATTTAAAGACCCAATCCATAAATGGGCATCAAGATGAACACATGCTTCTCAGAAGACGAAATTAAAGAAGCAAATAGATATATGAAAAAATGCTCCACATCACTAGCCATCTGCTAAATGAAAATTAAAAAAACATTGAGATATCATCTCACCCCAGAAAGAATGGCTATCATAAAGAAATCACCCAACAACAAATGTTGGAGAGGCTGTGGGGAAAAAGGAACCCTTCTCCACTGCTGGTGGGAGTGTAGACTGGTGCAACCATTATGGAAATCAGTATGGAGACTCCTTAGAAAAGTTGGTCTGGAAATCCCATTTAAACCAGCTATTCCTCTACTGGGAATTTTCCCAGAGGATTGAAAACATCATATCATAGGGATATATGTGTGCCTATGTTTATAGCAGCACAATTTGTGATAGCCAAATCTTGGAAACAACCAAGATGCCCATCACCTGAGGAATGGTTGAAAAAGATGTGGTTATTTTTACACAATGGAATATTATTCAGCTATTAAGAATGATAAACTGCAAGCCTTTATATTGAAGTGGATGCCACTTGAAGATGTACTCGTAAGTGAAATAAACCAGACACACAAGTGTAAATATCATATAGTTTCCCTAGTGTAAGAACTCAAAAGAAGAAACACAAATAGAAAGGTATAATACAAGTAAAAGGATAGCAGGATCTCAAGGACTAACTAATCAAGAGAGAGAAAAAAGAGCTAGGAAATATGAGAATGTCAAGCCATACAGTTATATGTAGAAGATGGGCAAGGCAATGATCCTGACAATCTCCAGAAGATATGTGAATCTAGCAGTTAATTAGAAAGATTCTCAGCCTGACTAACTGTACATACTGATACCTGTGAACTAAGCTACTGTACTCCCGATGGTAATCTGTAACAGTAGTTTCATACTTGGAGTGCCTGTCATTCTGGTCTTTGAATACAGGCTGCTTGTCTTGACATGTCAGTTGCTGCTGTGCTGTCTCTCGGGTAGATGATTGTTCAAAAAGAAGGGAGTGGTGAATGAAGGCAAGAGACCAGAAAAGGAATATTGTGTGATTATCCTGCTTCAAGGTTGTATATGGTTAGATTTTTGGACTTATGTGTAAACGTAAGAAGTATATAATTTTTTATGCCTATTTAAAAATATATTCTAATTTTTAAATTTTTTTTCATATTCTTTAGGGACTTAAAGTTCAACATATCAATACTTGATTAAAAATACCTGTTCCATGTTATGCCTAAGATGTTTGATATTCAGACAGACAGTGAGGTTAAGCTTAACAGCCCAGGTTGTATGTTAATAACAGTAAGATTGCCTTCTGGATGGTTAACTGTCTTAGTTACTCTTCTCCCGTTGCTGGGACAAATACCCAACACTCAAAATGAAGGAAGGAAAGGTTTATTTAGCTCACAGTTACTGCAGGTTTCAGTCCATACTCAGCTGGGTCCAAATTACCTGCCCCAGGGTAGGGGAAGTACTCACACCTATGGGTACTTCCCAGTACTTACCCACCTATGGGTAATCCCAGTAGTACTAAGACCCATAATCCCAGCCTTGGATCACACATAATCCCAGTGGATCATGAGTTGACACAAACTCTAGAAGTCCTCACCCCATGACTACATGAGGCTTTGGGGTGACAATGAGACACAAACCATAACATTAACAACCTAAGTTTACAGACCAAATTTAGAGAAAAGGAGGGCTGCAAGGAAAACCAACATTTTGGCCCTAGCCTTCCAAGGTCAATAATCCTCAGGACATATGAGAACTTGTACTGTAACATCATGTAACTCAGTAGTGTCCCAAATTTTCTGATCAAGGAGATTATGGGGCCAAAGAGGAAAGTGATCGATGATGTAGAGTATGCCTAAGGAGAGTCACATGGAGAGAAAACATTCTCTCAGGCTTTCACAGAGTGCACATTGGCCAAGCAATAGCTGTGACTCATCCACATGGCTGACACTGACAAAGTTCTACAATCTGAGGTACAGGATCTCAGGATAAATCCTGAGGGGATTTCACTGACCTTATCAGACCCACAATGTACAACTCTTGTTTCATAGGTCCTTCTTTACCTTGGTCTTAACCATCTAGCAGAAAAGGATAAAAACAAAGTATAAGAAGTAAAGCCATGCTTTTATGTTGAGCTGTAGGGGACTCAGGTAAACAATTTCTGGCATTGCCAGTCAAGCAGAAGACCCAATACTATTATGGGCTACTGGACCCTCTTCAAATATTTTGCTAAGTTTACACACCTATAATATACAAATAATGAATCTAAACAAAAAAGGGGATACAGATGAATTTCCATTTTGTATCTGTGTATTCAAAGTGGTTAGAATAGGTATATAGTTACCTTCTCTTAATGAATAGAGAGATTTTTTTCTAATGGTCTTTGTAAATAGGATATCATGTGCACATCTTGTACAGCAATTAACCACTAGGAAGAATGTATACAATGTTTTAATTATTGAAACTGTCCTACCAATTTGGTTTGAAACTGTCTCATTGCTATTTGTTTCTCAATAAAATTATGGGAAAAAATAGAAAAACCCTTTCTCGTTTCTGTGTGGAGGATAAAGTAGTGGACCCCAGTTAGAGAGATACTTATGAAGAAGTCCCATATTAGGAGGGTATTCCTAGAGCTTATGAAGTAAGTGAATCAGTTATATTTGAAGATGAAACTGAGCAGTTCTATGCATTGGGACATACTCTGAATGAGAAAACACAGATTCATATTTTGTAGTTCACAGAACATAGGCAGCTTGATAAGTATGATTTTTCTCATCAAGGATTAATGATTGTCATAGGCAGAACAGAACCTGGTCTCATCTTTCCCTAAAAGAACTTGTAAATTCTCTCCTTTTTATTTAGAAAAAAATGTAAGAGCTAGCTCCAGTTCCAAATTTTTTGGCTAAAGTAACTTTCCCTGTCTTGTAAAAGTCTTTAAACAATTCCGCAAATATTTCAGGGTTCAATAGAGATTCTCACCTCTAACTTAAATCCTTTATGCTGTCATGGTTAAACTCAGTCTCCTGTTGAAAAATGGCTTCCTTATTCCCAGCAGGAGGCAGTGTGATAATTTTGAAAAAACCTATAAACTTCACTTCTCACCTTCTCCTCTGAGGTTTCTCATCTGAGAGATCACTATACCTGCCACTTGGGGCTTCAGGAGACAATGGCCGTCTTCCTTATACTGCTTCTGAGGAGCCTATTAAAAAGACAGGTTTACAGGATGTTTATGGTGTTCATGATCCTAAAGGGCAGACCTGGGGACCTGAGAGAGGAGGAGTGTTTGTGTGTGTTCTGGATGAAGCTGCTGTCTTCAGATCCAGATGCGCCACCATGTCACTGGAAAATAACCCTGAAACATGCTACAGGAGAGAATCTTTTTTAAGATTCCCAGTATAATGTTTCCAAGACATTGGGCATGAGATGGGTAAAGAGAAGAACTGAAAAACTTTCCCAGTCCCCAAACCTCTGTGCATCTGTGACTTAGAACTGCAGGGAAACGAAAGGCTGGAAGAAGGGAAGAGATTAAGTGGGATGAGACAGTGAAACAAAGGGACAAAGGGAACTGAGAACTAATGGGCTATTCCTTCACACTGCTGCTGCTTCTCACCAAAGAGCACTTAGCCCACTAGTGTATAGCGTTCTGTTTATATAGGTGTTGTTCTCACTGGAGTATGCTTGATATCAGGGTCGCTACCTTAATTACTTCTGTAATCACTGAACTCCAAACATCACTGGTACAAAATAGATGTTCAATAAGTATTGTATACTATAGTTCTAAGCAGAAAAGTACAGTGCATGCCTATTATCCCAGAACACTAAGAGATACAGGAAGGAGGGACCCAAGTTCAAACTCAGCCTAGGCAACTCAGAAATTTCAGGAAAGGCTATCTCAAAATGAAAAAAATAAATAAAGAAATAATGTTTATATTATAGTTCAGTATGGAGGCTCTGTGCTCTATCCCAAGCACAGAAAAAATATTATTAATAATTGGAGCTATATAATTATGGACAACAGAAGCAACAATCAGGAAGAAGAAAAGAAAGAAATCAAGGTTTGTTGAATATTTACATGTGTAAAACATCATAGTAGGTCTATTGGTTACATTTTCTTCATTGTTGCTGGTTAAAGTAGAAATTATTCATCCCACTTCCCAGAGGAGAAAAGTGAAGCTGAGAAGTAAAGTAAATTGTGTGCCCAAGACCAGGCACCCACTATTTGAGCCTAGATCTTCCCCACACAAGCAAAGCAGAAGGGAAAAGAACAGGTCGTGGTAAGAAGGAATGACATCTCTCTGCTTATTACAAACAAATTCTACCATGACAGTAATTGTTTCAAGAAACACAGTTGGATTTCTAATAGCTTTCTAACCATTTCCTACTGAATTGAAAGTGAGTTCTAAAGAGACTAAATTATTGAATTAGTGGCTTACATAGTTAAAAAAAAAAACTTTCTTGAAGGACAGAGCGAATTCTCTGTTTAGATTAAGGATGAGCCAGACCAATTTGTTCCTCCTCTAGAAGGAGGTGGAGGAAGCAGGGGTAGGGAGAACAGGAGGAAAAGAAAAGTACAAGAAGTGAAGAAATCAGGAGCGGCTCTGTAAAGGTGTTTCCGTAAGAGTAACAGGAGATAGCTCAGTGGATTAAAGTGCCTGCAAGCAGGTGCACAGGTAGGGAGTTCCACCCCTGGGGTGTGCTGAGACAGCAATTGAGACTGGGTGTAGTGGTGCACACCTGTAATCTCAATTCTTGAGAGCCTCTAAACAGGCAGATCACTACGATTCCAGTCTAGTAGTGAGACCCTGAATACCCTGTAAACCCTTCCTTAAAAATACAGTAAAAAAAGAGTAATAAGAGAAAAATGCCTTCTGGATTTCACTTTGTCTGGTTGAAGCTTGAGTAAGGGCTTTGGGGAAGAAGTTGAAGCAAGATTGAGATGTGTAACTTTCTAATACAAACTTTTAAGTTTTTCAAAACAATATCAATTAAGAATTTAATATTATGATACTATAGCTATCTCTAAGCAATATATTTCACTTCATGTCCAAGGCATCTTTTCAAAATGAAAAAGAGATTAAAACCATTACTGGACAAAAAAAGAGAAAGTTCATTATCAATAGACTTGCCTTATAAAAATCTTAAATAGCCCATCAGATTGAGTTAAAGAATGCTAAATTATCACAAGAGCTAATGAAAGTATGAAATAATATTAAGCAAGGAAAACTATCTCGAGGCATTGTACATTTTTATTTAAAAACGTGTTGTAAAGATAGGGTGATTAGAACATGGCACCGAGAAAAAAGGCATATCAGTGAATGGAACAGAATAAACAACTCAGAGATAAATTCTTATACTCAAGGAGGTAGCCAGTGATAAGAAACCACAATGAAGAAAAGATTATCTGAATAGTCTTTTCAATTAATGGTGTTGGGAAAAATGGGCCACCAGCTCTAAATTTGTCAGAATTCTCCAGAAAAACAGAATCAATGTGATAAAGACAAAGGAGTAGATTTATTAGTGCTGTTAGTTCAAGTGAATTTGAAGATCAATGTGCTCAACATCCATTATTTACAAATGGGAGAACTGAGAAAGCTAGTGGTGAAATTCAGTTCAAGTATGAAGCCTTTAGAAGAGTTAAGGGAGTAAATTGCTGTGAGTCCTAAATTTGAAGGCCTTGGATGCAGAAGCTTGATGTCTGCATGCAAGAAAACATTTCTCAGCCCAAGAACACACAGAGAAAAAATGTATATTCTTCTGCCTTTTTGTTCTTTTCAGGCTTTAAATGGATTTGATGATGCCTGCATACCTTCACTAGGGTCATCAGTTTTGTCATTATACTTGTTCCCATTCAGATTTCTTGTGCAACCTCTTTAGCGGACATTGTACTTTAGCATCATCCTGTATATCTCCTGTCCAGCCAAAGTGACACAAACTGAACTGTCAGAACATGTATAATGGTTGATCAAGAGTGTCCCCCAAATGTATCATGCAGTCAGCTTTTGGAAAGTGTTTGAATGAGAACATCAGCATAGTTGGCTTGTTGTTAGGAAATGAGATCTCACTGTGGGTCACTGCAGGCATGGCCAGGAAGGTGTGTCTTTTTAAGGTTCAACCTTCTCCCTCTCTTCTTTGTAGCCATCATGATGTGAACAGTCTGCCTTTACTATGCCTCTCTGTTCATTATTCTGCTTTTTTCTTGTAGCCAGCCAACTATGGACTGTAATCATGAGACAAAAATAAACCCTGCTTCCTTCAATTAGAGGGTCTCAATGATAAGAAAGTGACTAAGACAATAAAATAAAAGAAAATATTAGATTGTTGCCTCACAGCATACAGAAAAATCAAGTCAAAGGAGATTAAAAAGTAAAACATAAGACCTGAAAGCATAAAAGTTGTGTGAGAAAATATAGAGAAATGAGCTTCTGTACATTGACTTGGGTAATTATTTTTAGATATAACATCAAAAGCATTGGTGATAAAAGCAAAAATATAGATATTAAATTAAATTAAATTTAAAATATCTTGTATAACAAAAGAAGCAATTCAGAAAATGAAAAGGGAATATATGTTACGGAAAAAAGTGTTTAAACCAAATGTTTGATAAAGAATTGATAGACAAAAAACACATAAGGAACTTATACAACTCAATAGTAGAAATAAAATGACTGAATTTAAGCAGAAGTAAATAAATTGAATGAATATTTCTCTAAATGAGTCAGACAAATGGTCAACAATTATATCACCTTGTACCTAACACTCTTAATCTTCAAGATGATTCAAATCAAAAGCACATCTTCATACAAGAATGAATACTATTTAATAAAAAATAACCAATCATATGAGATTGAGAGTGAAACATTGCCATATGATCCATGATAATTCTGGATTTATATCCAAAGGAATTTAAATATGGATCCTCAAAAGATATTTGTACTCCTATGAATAACATTATTAATGTAGCCTCAATAAAGCATCATGAATGGAAAAAATACATACAACAGGAGAAAGAAGATAGAGTAAAGAGTGACAGAAAGTTGCAATCTCTTTTGGATCTAGAATTAAGACAAATAAGAAATAACAAAAGAGAAAAGTTCCTGAAGTCAAGAAGTATCAACAAGAAAATGAAGTCACAGGGAAACTGGAGAAAATGAAGAGAACACTTAGAACAGAATAAAACATTCTGCATCTCTAATCTCAACGCCCAGAGAAGAGGATCCCTGTGTTTTACAAGGTTAGGCTTGAGAGGGTCAGAACCCCTCTCAAGAGGTAATGGGCAAACAGCTCTAGCTCCACGAAGAATTCATAGTTATTGTAATCTGCAAGACCCAGTGAGGGGTTTCACTCTGAAAGTGACTCCTTCTGTGTGGTAGGCTAGAATTGGAAGAGAAATCACTACAGTGCCAACCATATTTGAGAGTAGTATAATCAGATGCTGTTTTGAGAAGGGGTTTGTTGTTTAAAGCTGAGCCACACTGGAAATGAGAAATTACAGAAAAATTACACTATAAGGTTTATGTGGTCTGCTTATTACAGTAACTAGGTAGGAGGTACCCACAAGAGATAGTTGCAAAGATATATGGGCTACTCAGTCCCCATGTCCTGAGAAATTTAAACAACAATGAGCTGATAGACAACCTGATCCTGTCCTCTGCCATTATTATGATATATAGATTTTCTCTGACTTTATTGTTGCTTTTGATTTCTCATTTTTGTTGTTAATTATGGCCAAGTTGTTGATTTTAATTAGTCATAACTCTATACCAATATTTGGTTTGTTTTTGTGTCACCAACATTACTTGTGTCTAGAACTGTACTTAACAATTCTAGTACTGATGTTGCTGTACCTCTCTGAATACTGCCAGAATCAGTACAATCACCTCAGACATCCTGTATTTATACTTGCATATTTCCCCTACCTTTTTCTTATCTTTTCTCTCTTCTTTCCTCTCTGTTGTTTAATCCTTAAATTCTGTTTCTTTCTGTTTTCCCATATTGGTTATACCTTTCAGGTTTTATTTCTTCTTTCAGGTTCTTACACTAGGGAGACAATACAATATTTACACACGTGGGTCTGAATTATTTCACTTATGAGTATAATCTCTAGTTGCATCCACTTACCTATGAATGCTTCTTTATAGCTGAATAATACTCCATTGTATAAAAATACCATATCTTTTTCATCCATTCTTCAGGTGATGGGCATTTTGGTTGTTTCCAAGATTTGGCTATGACAAATTGAGCTGCTATAAATATAGGTGCACATACATCATTGTGGTACTATATATACTGATAGCTACAATTTAATCAACTACGTTGAGGACAACAATGTGTAAGAAATAAACCATGCTTGAATTCCTGGTATCTTGTCTTCTAAATTCATACTATTTCTAATGTCATATCAATTAGTACTGTACCCTCTTTTTTATTATTATTTTTTATTTTTTTATTTTTTTTCCTTTTCAAAGTTTTATTGATAAACATATAGCAATGAAACAGTTTCAAATCAAATCGAAAGTACAGTTTCAACAAATAATACACTGCATATATTCCTCTTAGTGGTTAATTGCTGTACAAGATGCAGACTTGTGAT
>NW_004524925.1:936900-951645 GCF_000260255.1 Octodon degus
ATGAAACCACTATTACAAATTACCATCTGCAGTGCAGTAACTGTACCCTCTTTAAAGTAAACTTTTAAAAAGGTTAAAAAAAGAGACAAGAACAAAAATTTAAAGTTTCTTGAAAGCAAGTGGTAATATCCAACCATATGTCCAATCTTGCATAACTGTATCTGCTAATCTGAGCAACAGATTTGATGATAAAATAGATAGCACTAAGACCCGCAAGCATAATAATAAATAAATAAATTAAAGAGTGATATTAATACCAAAAGATAAACAAGCCCAAGAACACATCATGAGGAGATTTAATCTAACTAAAGGGAACTCCAATATAGTGGCAGAGATTTCTATTCTTATTGATCTACAACCTACATCACAAAAAAAAGGAAAAGTAAAGATCAGAAATATAAGAAAGCAAGGCAAAAAAAAAAATGTCTCCAAATTGACTTAAATCCCCAAAATCTGATCTCATGGATAATGAAGTAAAGTAAGATACATTTAAAGAACTGAAACACCAGATAGTAAAAATCATCAAAAAGTTTAAAGAGATGAAAAAGGACATGCATAATTAAATTTGTATACGATTTGGTGATGTTAAAAAATTCATTAAACAAAGAATTTTACTAATAAAGTGATGAGCCTAAAGAAGAACCAACTTTTAAGCAAAGTGATGTAAGATACAAATGACAATTTAGGTAGAAAATTAGAAACTGAAAAGAAAGCAAACAGAAATGCAAGATACAACACTTTAATAGAACATATGGGCAGCAGATTTGGCCAAAGTGAGAATAATCTGAGAACCTGAGGTCAAAGTAAAAATAGTGAACATTAACTCGATGATAGTTTAAAATGACACGATGCCATGTGTCTCTCTTACTTTTTTTCTTGCTGAGACCAAATGTCTGACACTACAAGTTAAAGAAGGAAAGATTTATTTCAGTTCACTGGTGGTTTCATTCCCTAGTTAGCTGGATCCAAAGCAGCATGACATCACAAAGGAGAAACAGTCCATGGGAAGGCAGGGAAGAAACAAGAAAGCTAAGCAGGGAAGCAGCAACACAGCCTCTTTCTGTCCCTTCACATTCTATCCAGACTGTCTGTTGGGTGGTGCTACCCACACAAGGGCTGGCTACCCTTAATCCCAGCATCCTTAATCTGGACATCCTTAATCCTAGCATCATACCCTACTCTAGTCACTTTCAAAATTCCCCCCCTACAACCATGCGAAACTTTGGGGGACATTTAGACACAATCTGTACCACCAGGTAAGGTGATCCAACAGTGATGAGATGACTGAAAAACAAAGCAAAACAAAGAAAAGCAAAACTTAGAATTACAGAACTGAAGAAAAACTTGGACAACAACTCAAAAAGTATATAATTTCATCTACTCAAATAAAGAAAGCTTATTATAAATATAGAGAAATAATTCAATATTCAATTCTAGGAGACCTATAGAACCTCAAATAATCACACACAGAAAAGAGATTCTCCATAGTGGAAGACAATCAAAATTCCAAAAATTTATAGGGCTGGCCAAATAGCTCAGTGGATTAAAGTGGCTGCAAGCAGTCACAGGTGCCAGGTGTTTGATACCAAGGCCTACTGTGCCTGCCCCGCCCACCAGGGCACACTGAAACAGTAACTGAGACTGGTTGTGGTGGTGTGCACCTGTAATCCCAGCTCTTGGGAGGCTGTAAACAGGTGGATCACTACGAGTCCAATCTAGTAGTGAGACCCTGAACACGCTGTAGACCCTTCCCCCTGAAAAAATTCCAGAAATTCAATAAAGGAGAATTCTGAAAGGTATCAATGAGTAAACAACAAGTAATTTATAAAGGAGAGCTAATCAAATAACTATGGACTTCTCAGGACAAACTTTATAGGTCAAGAAACTATGGAGTGAAATATTTCAAGTCCTAAAGGAACACAATTATAAACCCAGATATCTATGTCCTGCAAAATTATCCTTCAAGGAAGATTGAGAATTGAAGACTTTCCATAACAAACAAATCCTAAAAATATAAAGATATATTAGAAAATAATTTGGAGAATTCAAACAGAGAGGGAGACCACTAACACCAAAGAACACAAAGGAAAATAGACATATAACAGGGAAGAGGTTAAGCAGAAGGGAGAAAATAACACAATACCTGAATTTATGATGCCTACAGGAGACACACCCCATCCAACATGACACACATACACAGAAAACGGGAGAATCCAAAATGATTCTCCATTCAACAGGAGCACCAAAGCAAGTAGAAATAACTTTCTAATTTTCAGACACAGAAAACTTCAAGCCAAAACTTAACAGAGCAGTCAAAAAACGGTCATTAAATAATGGCAATGTGAACAGTTCAACATGAAAAAAACAAGAACTTTAAATATATATGTACCAAATAGTTTCACATCATAGGAGGGGACTTCTAACCTTATTGAGACAAATAGGTCACGTACAGAGAGATAGACAGAGAGAGAGAGAGAGAGAGAGAGAGAGAGAGAGAGAGAGAGAGAGAATGAGAGAGCAAGAGACAGACAGACACACAGACACACAGACACACAGACACACAGACACACAGACACACAGAGACAGAGACAGAGACAGAGAGAGATTCCACAGAACTGAATGATGAATTTCATATGTGGCTTCAGGGTGTTTCATCAAACAACAGAATAACCTTTTTTCAGTAGCCCACAAAAGTTTTTCCAACCTAGACTATACCATAAACCATAAAGAATGTTTTATTACATATAAAATAATTAAAATAATCCCCTCTAAACTATATGATTATAGCAGAATGGAACTAAAAATCTGCAGTAAAATAAACCACAGAAACTGCAAACATATAGAGATTAAGAACTACATTAGTGAATAATCAGTGGCTCACAAGAGAAATGCAGGAAGAATTTTTAAAGTTCCTTGAATTAAATTATTGCATACCTCAAACTATAGGACAATGGGAAAGCAATCCCAAAATAGCACATTAAAAAAATTGAGCAATACAAAGTAAATCAATTTATAAGGTATCTCCAGGTTCTGTAAAAATGCAACTTAAATCTAAATCTAGTAGAAGTTTTAAACACCAGAATAGAAATTAATGGAATTGAGGCTTTAAAAATACAAATGACTAATTACTCAAAGAACTGGTTCTGAGGTCTGGCAAGATAGCTCAGTGGACTAAGTGCCTGTTTAGGCAAGCATAGGGACTGGGGTTTGAACCCTGGTCCTGCATGCTGCACCGGCCCCGCCCACAGGTACTCTGAGCCTGTGACCACGTCCGGGCATGGTGTCGCACACCTGTAATCCCAGTGCTGGGGAGGATGAAAACAGGAGGACTGCTATGAGCTGTGTAGTGAGGCCATGTACAACAACAACAACAACAACAACAAAAGAACTGATTCTTTCAAATGGAACGAAAAATTTATAAAGTCTTAGACAAACTTCCAGAAATAGAAAACAATCTATATCAACGCAATTAGAAACAAAGCAGATAAATAATATAAATAATATGAATAGTAATATAAATAATATAATAAACAGCAATATAAATAATATAAATAAAATTTATATATAAATAATTATGTATTACTATGAATAGCAATATAAATATCCATATAAATATACATTTCACAGTAGTAAATAATGTGCACAATGATTGCACAGTAATAAGTAATGCGCTAAAATCATCTTGAACCCCACCCCAGGTTATGGAAACATTGTCTTCCACAATATTAGTCCTTGATGCAAAATGGTTGGGTGCTACTGATAAGGGATATTACTTAACATTTGTTTTGATGTGTCTGACTATTTTACTTGGCATTATTGTTTCCAAGTTCAATTACGTTCTCACACAGGGAGGGATTTCCTACTTTTATAAGACCAAATAATACATGATGGCATGTGGGTACCACATTTTCTTTATTTAGTTCAGAAATATATGTGTTGTTTCTTTTTTCCTCTTCTTTATTACTGTAGATTTACAATGCATAATGCACATATGCACTGGAAACATATTCATATAACATCTGAGTTAATTTTGCCTTTCCCTTTTCTCTTTTCCCTCCTTCACCCCTCATCCTCAAATTCTCATTCCATCTCCATATAAAATATCTTCCTATTTTTATCATTATTTCTTTCTTTGAATTATTTTTGCTTTAGATCTCTCATAGAGAACCTATGTCTATATACAATAGAGAACTGCTCTGATGTAAAGAAGAATAAACAAGTTATTTACAGGAAAATGGATGCATTTTGAGATGATAATGTTAAATGAAATAAAACAAACATGTAAAGCTTAAACAATGCATGGCACATTTTATGTGAGAATCTTAAAAGATAAATCAAGAGCAAATTTTCTTATCAAGGAGATGATGGAGCCACAGAGGAATGTGATCAATGATGTAGAGTGTGCCTAAGGAGAGTCACATGGAGAGAAAACATTCTCTCAGGCTTTCACAGAGAGCAAATTGATCAAGCAATGGCTGTGACTTATCCACATGGCTGACACTGACAAAAGATCTACAAAGTACAATACAGGGTTTCAGGGTAAATCCTGAGGGGACTTGACTGACATGAGATATGAGTTACATTTCTTGTTATATAGGTCTTGCTTTATCTTGGTCTTAATTATCCAGCATAAAAATGAGGTATAAAAAGTAAAGCCATATTAGTAATAGCTTTATTAATATAATAAAATATATTAATATGCTGAGCTATAAAAGACTCAGGTCAACAACTTCTGCAGATAACCCACTACTATTCTGGACTACTGGACTGTGTTGGATTGTTTTGCTGAATTCATGCACCTATAGAATTTAGATGCTAATGGAATACCCATCTCTGATAGGACTAAACAAAAAAAGGGGATACAAAGGAAGGACCATTTTATATTTGTATATACAGAATAGTTAGGATAGATATACAGCTACTTTTGTTTAATTCAATGAGAAGAAAGATTTGTACTGATAGTGATTAGACAGGATATCCTGTCTGCTTCTTGTACTATGGATAACCACTAAGAAGATAACAATGTACAATGTATTAATTATTGAAACCGTCCTATTAATTAGTTTTGAAAATGTCTCATTGCTATTTGTTTCTTAATAAAATTAAAATAAAATAAAACAAAATAAAATAATCAAGAGCAAAATAAAAGATTGTAGGAAATAGGGAGATAGATTTTTTTTCTGACAGGAAAAAATCAGTAGATGCAGGGAGGGGAAGCAGAGGGAGAGGAAAGATAAAGGATACAAAAGGAATTCATGTGTTGTGTGCATGAACCAACCACCAGCAGGAACTATAATCACTGTATACTGCAAACATGGTCTAATAAAAAAAATCCTCCAATGGACTCATCATTCCCATAACTTTTTCTTGGTTTGAACACAGCTACTTTATCTGCTGACTTGAACATTGTCAAGGGAGTTGTTGTTCTCCCTTGAAGTGAAAGATTGAATTTCTTTAGCCAATTACATATATCACACAAGTAAGCAAATTTTGAAGCTTTCTCTGTGTCAATGAAGTGTGTTAATAGGGATGGCAGTTTTTCTAAAAGAAATTACTAGAATGGTCCTCATAACTTAAAATATGGCCTATGATCAGCCTTTAGAAAAATATTTCATGCTGGGGAGATAGCTCAGCAGTCTAAGCACCTGCCTGGCAATCACAAGGACCCGGGCTCGATCCCAGGTACAGCATGTCATGCCAGCCCTGGACTCCAGGCTTGAGTGCAGGCTACCAAAACCAGGCCTGGTGGCACATACATAATCCTAGCACTGGGGCAGCTAAGACATGAGGACCACAAGTCCAAGCTGCACAGTGAGACCCTGTACCAAATAAATAAAATAATAAAAGAAAATCATCTTACTTCTGTGTATAACACAACAGGCATGTACTACATCCATCTCATCAGAAAGTTGTGTGGAAAGATATGAGTTAGGGGTGTGTACTTTAATGAGGTTTATAATTTTAATCACATCTGAGAATTACTTAATTCACATGGCATTTTTGCCTTGCTTGCACTTCTTTATGGATGACATTGTATAAACTGATGCCCAGAAGGGCCCTCCTTGAGCTGAGATACGAAAACATGTCCGGTCACGGGAGCCACTATACAGGACACAAAATTGCCAATTCAGTTTGATAATGTAGAATCATTAAAAGACTTGAATAGTTCTTCAGCTGTGGTGTTATTTGGCAACAAAAGTGTACATAATACATACCTGTGCACATCATTCCTGAAAAATGTATCATACAGAAATAGTGTCTTGAGGTCCATGTTGGTAGACTCATCAGGGTGGACTGCAGATCTCTGTGACTCACTGATCCTGTCTAACCAGCATGCCTCAATATCCTGCTATTTCATCAATTCTTCTAATTATGGACCGAATGGAAAGAGGAACATGGGCCAATGTATGGGTTTCTGTCTCTCCTAAATGTTCATGACAAATGTCCTGATTAGCAGGCAAGATAAACTCTACAGCAATAGTAAATGGATTCTTAACTTTAATATTACTGTCAGCCACCAGAACTGATATCCTCAGTGCATAGATAGTTAATTGGTGGTCTTTGCTTGCTTTAGAGTTTAATGTTCATATGTTTTATTTTTTCTCTTAAAAGCTCTAAAGGCTTTTCTTTCAATACAGATTATTGATTTTTCAAGAAGGGAAGCAGTTTTGAAGGTTTGATGGCTCTGCTCATCCCCAGAGACCACAAAGTATTGAAAACAGCCTTGGAGAACATGAATCACCTGTTGCAATGAAGTTCTATTTTAAACATGACTCTTGCTATTTTCTTTTAAAAGCAACTTTCTCTTTTTGATGGTCTTAGAGATTTATGCCGTCTCATCACTGAGTCTTTCGCTCTTCCCCCAAATCCTGCAGTGCTGGTTTTTACTCATTCTGGTGAAAGTTTTCTTGTAGGATTTTGAAAGCTATGGCTGAGATAAATGCACAGATCAGGAAAGAGTAATGGACAGAATTAGGCAAAATGCATAGGCCACATATGTACTAGAAATAACTACCAGATTCTCATTCAAATTTGGCCACCAGATATAACTGTTCTAGTGAAGAACATCAACTTTCCTCTATGAAATGTGCCATCAGATACAGCCTCATTGTCACTTGCTTCTCACTGATAAGATTTTGATATGAGTTGGCAAATAACTGACTGATTATGGTCTCTGCCAATCTCCATCTATATTTGCAGCCACTTCCCTGAGCTAGCATCTCCACAGCAACTCCACCTCAGCTCATCAGGCACTAGGTTTTCATAAAGACTGTGTCACCTGGATCACTTGCATGCACAGTGTACACTAAGGTTGGAGCTCTTATGCGAATCTAGTGGCACTGTTGATCTAACAGGAGTTGGAGCTCTGGTGGGAATGCAAGCCATGGTGAGTGACAGTAAATACAGACAAAGCTTAGTTCCCTCAACTGCCACTCATCTCCTACTGTGAGGTCCAGGTAGGGAACTCTGCCTGCTGTGATGTAGCTACAATAGTCAAACTCATAGACTCAGAGGTGGGATTATGGAGGTGAAGAGCTTTGAAAGGAAGTGAAGGGCTATTGGAGAAAAGATCAAAGTTTCTGGTGTACAAAATGAGCAACTCCTAGAGATCTTCTGTACTGCCTATTTTCTATGGTCAATGATACTAAGATGGTAAACATTTTCTAAAAATGTGTTAAAGGTTATCATCCCCTTTTCAAAACCAATAAAGAGAGCAAGGAGAAACTTCCTGATGTAGTGGATAGGTTTGTGCCATAGATGTATAGAAGTGGCTTCACAAATGCACATTTATCTCCAAACTCAAGTGTTATGCATTATATATGTACATGTTTTGCATGTAAATCATACTCAGAATGGTTATTAAAAGGCAATCTCACTAATGAGACAAGAAAATTGATTTAATAACATATTTTCTAAAACAGATCTCATGTCTTGAGACTCAAACCTGTAAACAAGAAGCTAAGCCATATTTTTTTGCTCCATAATTTTATTGAGAAACAAATAGCAATGAGACAGTCTCAAATAAAATTGGTAGGACAGTTCCAATAATTAACACATTGCAGACTTTCTTCCTAGTGGTTATTTTCTGTACAAGATGCAGACATGATATCCTCTTTACAAACACCATTAGAACAAATTCCTCAAAAAAAAAAAAAAGAACAAATCCCTCTATTAATTAAGAGACTGTAACTATATATCCATCCTAACCTATTTGAATACACAGATACAAAATGAGCATTCATCTGTATTTCCTTTTTTGTTTAGTTCCATCATTTGAATATTATAGGTGTGTGAACTCAGCAAAATATTCCAAAATAGTCCAGTAGTCCATAATAGTATTGGGTCTTCCACTTGACTGGCAGTGTCAGAAATTGTTGACCCAAATCCCCCACAACTCAATATATTTTGAGAGAAAATATTTACAATGCAAGCAGCTGAACAGGGACTTTTGTTTAAAGCACAGAAGGACTCCAAAGCATTATTAAAATTTAATTTGAGGGGCCGGGGAGATGGTTCAGTGGAATAAGTGCTTCCCTGGCAAGCACAAGGGTCTGAGTTCAATCCCTGGTTCTGAAAAAAAAATTAATTTGAACTTGCCTGGCAAGGACAAGGTCCTGAGTTCAATCCCTAGTACCACAAAAAAATAAAATAAAATTTAATTTGATAAGGCCAGAAAAATAGCTCAGTGGATTAAAGCACCTGCAAGCAGGTGCAGGGGCTGGGGGTTTGATCCCTGGGCCTTCCCTGCTGGTCCCACCCCCAGGGCACACTGCAATAGCAATTGAGGCTGGGCCTGGTGGTGCATGCCTGTAATCCCAGCACTTGGGAGGCTGTAAACAGGTGGATCACTATGAGTCTGATCTAGTAGTGAGACCCTGAACCCCCTGTAGACTCTTCCCTAAAAATAAAAAAATAAAAAAATTTTAACTTGATAAATATGAGTAAATATTGAGAACCAACATTAGTCAAAAGAGTATATAAATGGCCAATAAGTAAATCTCAAGATACTCATCATCATCAGTCACAAGAAAAAATAAATTACATCCACCAGTAAATAAAATTACAAAGATGAATCAGCTGTGGTACATATCTGTAATTCCAGCTTTCTGTGAATCTTAGGCAATAAGAATGCAGGTTCAAGCCCTGCCTGGGCACGTCAGAGGCCTAGGGAGACTCGGGCAGAAAGTTAATAAGGACAAGAATGTAGTTTAGTGAGAAGGCTCTGAGACCAACTCACCATACTGCCAAAAATATTTTAAATATAGAAAATACTAAGCTATGCTGAAGATGTGTAGGAACTACAACTCTTACAGTTTGGTGAGAACATAAAATAGTACATCAGTTTGGAAAATCAATCATTTCTCTTAAAGGTAAATATACATCTGTTACTCTGTGATCTCTTAACTCCAACTGGATAGTTATTTCCAAAAGAGAGACATTCTGTCCATATGAAGATATGTGGAAGAAATGTTCAGTAACTTTATGTTAATACCGCTAAACTATTCATGATTTATTGTCAAGTTTTAAGAGTTCTTTCTGTGTTTTTGTTAGCAGTCTTTTATCAAGTATCTTCTGTAAGTATTTACTCAATCTGTAGCTTGGTTTCTCTCAATATTGTCAGTTCTCCTGACATTGACTTTAGCAGAGTAAAGGTTTATAATTTAATGAAATCTAGAACTTCTAATACTTTCAGGAATTGTGCCTTTGATGTTGAACTGAAAAAAAAAGTCTTTAACACACCTAAGATCATTTAGAATTTCTCTAATATTATCTTTGAGGCTTTAAATGTTTGTACTTTACATTAGGATCTATGATCCATTTTGAATTGTTTTTTGTGACATAAGGTATGGGTCTAGATTTATTTTTCTGGGTATAGATGCCCACTGATTCAGGCACCATTTTTTCAATAATAACACATTTTTTCCATTGTAGTGTATAACTCCTTCATTAAAAATCATTTAATTACATTATTTTCTTGGATCTCTACCTGTTCTTTTGACCAAACCTTCCATTCTTTTAATAATATCATAGTGTACGGATGGTTGTGGCTTTTTAGTTAAGTCTTAGGATTTGGGTAGTATCAGTCCTCCAAATCTATTATTCAGTTTGGTGAGAACATAAAATGGTACATCAATTTTGTCCTTTTTATCTATTTTGTCCTTTGCTCTTCAATATAAATTTGAGGCTCAGTTTGTTTATATCCACAAAAAAACCCTTGCTCTGGGATTTTTATTGCAGTTCTATTTAATCCATAGATCAAATTGTGAAGAATTTATATCTTGAAAATAAATATCATGTTATCCACAAACATAATTACTCTATTTTTTCCATACTGGTGATTGAACCCAATATTTTTATACTGAACTATTTCTCCAGCTCTTTGTATTATATTTTTGGGAGACAAAGTTTTGTAAATCACTAAACGGGCCAGGATAAACTCAAATTTGGAAGCCTTCTTTCACTTCTCAGAATTCTGGAGCTATTGACATGCACCACCATGCCCACATTTTTTGTTTATCTAGGTCTTTTTAAGAATATACATTATGCTTTTGCCATTTTTCTTATATAGCTTTTCTATGAATATTATTAAATTTATACCTAAGCATGCTCTTTTATTTTTATTTTATTTATTTATTTATTTTCAGAGCCGGGGATTGAACTTAGGCCCTTGTGCTTGCCAGGGAAGTGCTTATTCCACTGAGCAATCTCCCCAGCCCCAAGCATGCTTTTAGGAAGTACTGATATAATTAGCAATATGTTTCCTATTTTAATTGCTGCTTTTTTACTGATGGTACAGTGGAAAGCAATTGACTTTTGTATATACCTTTGTATATTTGCTAGAATTGCTTATTAATTCTGGGAGGCTTTGTGTTAGTACCTGTATATTTTATATATAGATTATTTCATCTGTAAATAACAGTGCTATTTGTACATACAAACATAACAAGCAAGCTACTAAAATACATTATTGCTATTATTGTTTTGCATAAAATGTTATCTGATATATCAATGATAAATAGTTTGTATTTAATTCCACTTATTGGCTGGGGAGATAGTGCAAGAATTTAAGCTCTTGCCTGGAAAGTATAAGGGGCCACGTTCGATCCAGGAACCCAGCCCTATTGCAGCCCAGAAACCAGGTGTTGTGGCATGCACCTGTAATCCCAGTGTTGGGGAAGTTGAGACAGGAGGATCACTATGAGTCTGAGCTGCATAGTAAGACCCTGTGTCCAACGAATTAATGAAAATTTAAAAAAATCAAAAATAATAATTTCATTTATTTATTGTCTGATGCTTATAGCTCTAAATTGGTGACCTATATTTTGTCTCTCTATCTAAAGAAATTTTCATTTCTTATAAGGCAGGTGTACTAGCAACATATCCACTCAAGTTTGGTAGACAAAGAAATTCCCTTTCAGTTTGGAGGAAGACTTTTACAGAGTGAAGAATGCTAGATTGGTGATATTTTTCTCTTTCATTTTAAGTATTTTATTCCATTCACAATTTCACTATTCTGTTGCTTAGATGGCTGCTGAAGATAAGTTGTACATAATTCTCCCACTTGGTCCTGAAAATAAAATTTTGTCTGTCTGTCTGTCTGTCTGTGTCTCTCTGTCTCTCTGTGTCTGTCTGCCTCTGTATGTGTGTGTGTGTGTGTCTGTCTGTCTGTCTGTCTGTCTATCTCTCTCTCTCTCTCTCTCTCTCTCTCTCTCTCTCTCTCTCTCTCTCTTATTTTAAGATATTTTGCTTTTTGTTTTTCTCCAATTTGAATATGATATGCCTATGTGGAAGGTGTTTATATTTTTTCATGTTTTTATGTTCTCTGGTTCTGTGTTTAGCTGTTGATTTAGGGAAACTCTCAGTCATGATATGTGAAAAGGTAACTAGATGTGAATCAATTCAAGAGATCAAGGGTAATGCTCCATTCCATTCAGTACTGGCTGATCCTGAACAGGGCTCTCAGCTTTTCAGAGTTTCTGTTTCATATCTGTAGCAAGAGTCAGCCTAGACAGTTCTCAGTTTGGTCTCTGACCTTGCACCTTTTTCAGGGAGACACATGAAGCTATGATAGGAGTGGGAAGGCAGGGACAGCCTTGGGCTAGACTGAGGAGACCTGAGCAAAGCATGAGCCGGTGGGTGAATTAAGGTGCAGTTTCAGAGAAAGGCCACTGATCAAAGGCACAGGACAAGTACTCATTTCTAAATTTAAAGACTGGCTATAAAAAAGTCTAGCGTTAAGAAGTGAGAAATTGAGAAAATTTGCAAAGCAGATTGCAAAATCAAGGTACAAATTCAAGACACACATAACCCATAAAGAATTAGGTCATGTTGGCCTTGGCCAGTTGGAAATGGGGTACCTGGTGCAGAAGAAAGGAGAAGATGAGACCCTGGCTGAGTCTTTCTTAAATGAACAGAGCAAAAACTATAAAAACAAGTCAGGAATATGAGTACATCTAACCGTAACCCTCAGCAGCATCGTAGTGAATCACCACCACACGTACCCATTCATGCATTTTACACATTGATTTTGCTGCTGGGATGTTTCCTATGACTTCCTATCTGTGCCTCTCATTCACTATGCCTTATATGTTAATTACTTTTTATTTTTCACTTTTTCTTCATAGGCTTGCTTTGTTCAGTACATCTCTGTTAGTAGTATGTGCATTTCATTAATTTATGGACAGGATGATTTTTTTTTTTTTTTAGTGTCAAATGTACCTGGTAAAGTTGCAGTTTGTAGCATTTTTTAAATTTTATAGACTTGCCTTTAGGCAAAAGTGTCAGATTATTTTGCTGCAAATATAAATTTAGCATATAATTGAAAAATTACAACAGCTACCCTACTTGCCAGTAGCTACAGGAAATTTAAATACACCAAAGAGTTATTTTTTTTTTTTCTCATTCTTTACCTGGTGTCTTGTTTCAAACAGGCTCTTGTAAAAGTTAGACCTAGGATAATTATATTTACTTTCTCCCCAGGATTTATAGGTATAGAAGAATGAATAAGGTTGTTGTAGGCACACACACACACACACACAAGTTAGACCTAGGATAATTATATTTACTTTCTCCCCAGGATTTATAGGTATAGAAGAATGAATAAGGTTGTTGTAGGCACACACACACACACACACACACACACACAATCTAAGGTCATTAAAGTGTATTACGTTAGTACTAGACTTATTGAGCTTGAATTAAAGACTATGGTAAGAAGTTGGTAGATAGACTTAGAGTAGTTCTTTGCAGCTCTCTGCCTTGCATTCATTCCTTATCTGTGGAAATTAGATGCATAATTATTCTCCTCAGAGGATAAAGTCTTGCCTCTGTCTCCCAGAACTACCCACCTTGATTCACTTTTCTTCTGCCAGTGTATGAGTGTATTGTCACCCACAGCTGAAAGAAGAAAAGGCTTATTTTGGTGTGTTAATTCAGTCTATGGTCAGCTGTCTCCAAGGCAGCAGGGCCTGGTGGAAAGGTCTGGTGAAGGAAATTGTTCACGTTATAAGGGGAAGGATGTAGCCTACAAAAGTGGGAACTGACAGGAAGATATACTCTTCCAGGTCAGGGCCCAGCAACACCTCTCTTTTGTCCAGGCCCCACCTCCTCATGGTATATTTAGCTATGCGCTCCTTGGTGAACTAATCCACTGTTACATATAGTGTCTCCACAATCCAATCACATCTGGGAGCTCCACCTCAGAACACGAGTCTTTGGGGAACATTCCAGACATGACCTGTAAGTAGTCAGAAAGGCAGAGCCCAACAAGACAACAATGTCATGATGCAGCCACCTGCTCAGGCTGTAATCCAACCCTTGTCCCTTTTGTTACTCAAGCATTCATAAGTGAAGAAGAATATGCTAACTTAAAAGGATGTTCTTAGATTGAACAAAGCAAAAGAAATATTTATTCAAAATGAAGAATAGATTGCATTATCTTTTCTTCTAATTTTTTCTTAGGTTTTTGTCCCAAGCTGTTACACTAAGTTTCTGAGGGTTTTAATTCATACAAATTTTCAAAGTAGCTATAATTTTCTACTATATCATTAGTCCAAAGTAGGTCAAACTACTACATTTTCAAATATTAGCTTAGTCACTGGTATGTTTACTTGAATGTTCTTATAAAAGTAAATTTGGAAATCAAGATACTATTTTCCCTTTAATGAGAAGTATCATCAGAATCTAGCTGTGTTAATCCAACTCTACATCCAAGAACTATGTTCATTTGGCCAGTAGCTATGTTCAACTATGCGATGCACTCAAATTCAAAAGAAATCTCAAGGAATTTTAATTCTTTTCTGACCAGAAAAGACTTTCTGTTTCTAAAACAACAAGAACTAAAATAAGACAGATAATCCCTGCAAGACAACATATTTGAAAAGTTAATTACCAATCAAGCAGTTACGTTCATCTTCCTACCTCGCCCAGATAATTTAAGACACATAGTCTTCAAAAGTAAAGAGTGAGGACAAGAAAGAACCTATTGCTGAGTATTCAAAGAATAGACAAACCAAAATCTTCCCAAAAGGAGAGATGTATGATCGTTTAAAAACAAATGGGAGTCTTTTTGCTCAACTGTGTCTTTCCTACCAAGTATGTCCTAATTGAAAGGAAAATGACAATATACCATCTCCTCCTTTACTTGTATACTATGGACCTTATCAATTTTTGACTTTTTATTTATTTATTTTTTAAAATTTTATTTATTTGTGTGTGTGTGTGTGTGTGTGTGTGTGTGTGTGT
>NW_004524925.1:961072-964006 GCF_000260255.1 Octodon degus
AACCACTCTCAATAGCCCAATAACAGCCTATGAAATCTGAAATGTAATTAAAACCTACTGGCAAAGAAAAGTGCAGGTCCAGATGGATTCACACCTGAATTCCACATGACATTTACAGAAAATTTAGTCCCTTGAAAAGGTAACAATCCTCCCAAAATCATTCCTGGAGGCAAGTATTATACTGATAACAAAACCAGTAAAAGACTAAGGAAGAGAACTACAGGCCAATCTCCCTCATGAACATAGATGCCTCAATAAAATACTACCAAATAGAATACAGCAAATCATCAAGAAGATCATACACCAAGATCAGGTAGGATTCATCCCAGGGATGCAAGGATGGTTCAATATTTGAAAATCTATCAATGTAATACACTGTATTAGGAGAGCGAAAAGTAGATACCACATGATCATCTCCATCGATGCAGAAAAGGCTTTTGACAAAGTCCAACTCTCATTCATGTTTAAAGTCCTACAGAAAATTGGAATAGATGGCCTCTACTTCAATCTGGTAAAAGCCACTTATGAAAACCCAACAGCTAACATAATCCTAAATGGGGAAAAAATGAAATCCTTTACTGTTAGATCTGGTACAAGACAAGAATGTCCTTTATCACCTCTCCTATTCAATATAGTTCTGGAATCATTAGCTACAGCCATTAGACAAGAGAAAGAAACAAAAGGAATAAGAAGAGGCAAAGAAGAATTTAAATTATCTTTATTTGCAGATGACATGATACTTTACTTAGAAGACCCAAAAATTCTATCAAGAAGCTACTATAATTAATACAGAAATTCAGTAGTATAACATGATATAAAGTCAACACCCAAAAGTCTATAGCATTCCTCTACACAGACAACAAACACACTGAGAGGGAAATTATAGAAACAATACTTTTTACAATAGCACTGAGGAAAATGCAATACCTTGGAATTAATCTAACTAAAGAAGTCAAAGATCTTTTCAAGGAAAATTGCAGTACTCTGAAAAAATAGATTATAGGGATCACAGAAAATGGAAGGATATTCCATGCTCCTGAATACTAAGAACCAACATTGTGAAGATGGCCATACTCTCAAAATTGCTGTACAGAATTAATGCCATCCCTATCAGACTACCACCAACATACCTCACAAAGCTAGAGAAATAATTCTTAAAATTTATCTGGAACCAGAAAAGACCTAGAATAGTAAAGGCAATCCTAGGCAATAAAGACAATGCAGGAGGCATTACAATTCCTGACCTGAAATTATTCTACAAGGCTAATGTGATAAAATCAGCATGGTACTGCCAACAAAATAGATCTGAAGATCAATGGAATAGATTAGAAGATGCTGAAGCCCCTAGAAAGCCACCTTGTCTTTGACAAAGGGGCCAAACATACTCACTGGAAGAAAAATAGACAAAGGTCTGCTCTCTAGAATTTATAAAGAAATAAAAAATACTAGGGCCCCAAAATTTAAAGACCCAATCCAGAAATGGGCATCCAAGATGAACACACACTTCTCAGAGGAAGAAATTAAAGTAGCGAATAAATATATGAAAAAAATGCTCCACATCACTAGCCATTCATGAAATGCAAATTAAAACAACATTGAGATATCATCTCACTGCAGAAAGAATGGCTATCATAAAGAAATCACACAACAACAATTGTTGGAGAGGTTGTGTGGAACAAGGAACCCTTCTCCACTGCTGGTGGGAATGTAGACTGGTGCAACCGTTATGGAAATCAGTATGGAGACTCCTTAGAAAAGTTGGTCTGGAAATCTCATTTTAACCAGCTATTCTTCCACTGGGAATTTTCCCAGAGGATTTGAAAACATCATATCATAGTGATATAGGTGTGCCTATGTTTATAGCAGCACAATTTGCAATAGCCAAATCTTGGAAACAACCAACATGCCCATCACCTGAGGAACGGTTGAAAAAGATGTGGTATTTTTACACAATGGAGTATTACTCAGCTATTAAGAATGATAAACTCAGAGCCTTTATATTGAAGTGAATGTCACTTGAACATATACTAATAAGTGAAATAAACCAGACACACATGTGTAAATATTGTATAGTTTCCCTAGTATATGTACTCAAAAGAAGAAATACAAATACAAAAGTATAATACAAGTAAAAGGAAAGAAGGATATGAAGGACTAACTAATCAAGAGACGGAAAGGAGAAGAGGTAGGAAACATGAATAAGTCACGTCATACACTTATACGTAGAAGATGGTCAATACAATGATCCTGAGAATCTCCGGAAGGTTTTTGAATCTAGCAGTTAATTGGAAAGATTCTCACCCTGACTAACTATATAGACTGATACTTGTGTACAAAGCTACTGCACTGCAGATGTTAATTTGTAATAGCAATTTCATGCTTGTAGAGCCCATCATTTTTGTCTTCTGAATATGGGCTGCTTGTCACAACATGCCAGTTGATGCTATGATGTGTCTCAGGTAGATAGTTTTTCAAAAAGTAGGGGGTGGTGAATGAAAGCAAGAGACAGGAAAAGGAATACTGTGGGACTCTCCTGCTTCAAGGTTGTATATGGTGAGATTTTTGGACTTATGTGTAAACATGAGAAGCATATAATTCTTTATGCCTATTTTTAAAATATATTCTAATATTTAAATGCTTTTTATCATATTCTGTAGGGACTTAAAGTTCTACATATCAATACTTGATGAAAAATACCTGTTCCATATTATGCCTAAGATATTTGCTATGCAGACAGATATTGAGGTTAAGCTTAACAGCCTTAGTTGTATGGTAATAACAATGAGCTTGTCTTCTGGATGGTTAACAACCTAAGTTTGCAGACCAAAATTAGAGAAAAAGTAAGGCTAAAAGGAAAGCCAACATTTTGGCCCCAGCTTTCTAAGGTCAATTAAGACTCAGGACATATGAGAACTTGTACTGTAACGTCATGTA
>NW_004524925.1:964106-974072 GCF_000260255.1 Octodon degus
GCATGTGGTGCTGGGGGATTGAACCGCGGTCCCTGTGCTTTGCTAAGCTTGTTCTAAGTAGGTGCTTTAGACCACTGAGCCATCTCACCAGCCCAACTATTTCACTTTTTAAAGTAATGGGGCTGTTCAATATCAAAAGACACTCTGCCCTTTCCTTAGAAGACAAAACTTCACAAGTGTGCAAATGAACTAGCAAGAAACTTGTCTCTTTCTTCCCTGATCTCGCAAGTCAGAGCTGACCGGGATGAACTGAAGAGCAAAATCTCATTCATGTGGAAACAACACAGGATGATTCTGTCACTGGATATTAGAGTCCCCTCAGGTTTTCTCCCACACTAGGATGGTCTGTGGATATTAAAATCTTCTATGATATTTATTACACCTTAGGAGCATAACATCTAAGAATACACATAGGAGCAATGCTTAATAGCGTTGAACAGTAGCTATTTAGTTTGTGCAATTCAATCAAATTGAAACAAATATATAATTAGTTGCTCTCTCTTGTTTCATATTTATTAGGATTATATATTTTCTGCAAACATATACAAGCTATGATTGAACTAGTATAATTTTCTTGCTGGTCAAACATTTTATATCTACATATCAATTAGAAATAATACAGGTGTACTAATAAAGCAGGCTAAGTAAAATAGTTTGAATAATGAGGAGGTTAATTTCAGTCTTTTGTAACATAAATCCAGAAATAAGAAATCAAAAATGATGAGCATGATTTTATTCCAGACATATCATCCACTTTCCTCTCCATTTTCAAGGGTCTTCCTTATCTATTACTTTTACAAGTTTATAGTCTTCTTAAGGGCAAGGATGCGTCTTTATCTGTTCTTTTAAGAGTAGCCCTTAACATGTATTATCTCTAGATAATATTTTAAATAAATAAGTGGATAAATAAAAACATGAATAGCTAAATAAAAATAGTCTAGAGAAGGTAGAATTAAATGTGTAAGTACTATAAAAGGGTGCAGTGTGCTTATGGATTAGTACTTCACTAATGGAGTTATTGTTCTGTATTATATACTTTACAAAAATCTTATGGAGAAAAGTGATATTTAAACTGTATATTAGGTGGTGCACAGTATTTGAATAGAGAACAAAGTCATATGTTATTTTGTAACAACATAAGTCTTAGAGTCAAAACATTGACTCATAGCCTTAGCTCAAATATCTACTAATTGTTTGGCAAAGCAAATAAAATTCTCTGAGCCTTTGTCTTCATCTGAATATTGAGACAATAGTAATCACTGTGGACTTTTGCAAAGCTTTTATTAATATTTTAACTGTCCTTTTAAACATATCCCAGCTCATTTATTTCTTGTTTATTGTACTCTGACCTTTATAAATGTGTACATTGTCAGGAACTGGTCATTAAAAAAATTCATTTTTTCTTATCAAATAGATTGAATGTTCCTTCAGTTCTAAGATACTGCTTAATGTCTATTCAATGCTTTTTTTTTTAACTTGTTCCTTCAATTCATTTATTTATTTCCATACAATATTCCGGTCCCTGAGGATTTCATGGTCAAAAGACTAGGTAATGGGAACCTGTTTCTTATATTCTGACAAATGAGACAAATAATAATGTATCCTGAGAGAAATATTCTGAAGTGATAAGAGATAGAAGACAGACATTCTACTCAGAACTATTACAGAAAACCTGCCGGAGAAGTTTATGTCTCAGCTGAGCTATGAGGAAGCCATGGCTTGTCCACATGAAGAGCTGAGAAATAAATATTTCAGGCAGAGGGCATTCAATTGTAGTAAAGGCTTAAGGTCTGTGAAACAGAGACCACATTAATTAAGGGAATGTAGAATCTTAGAGACATAAGGTAGAAATCTATTCTCCATTCAGTCAGAGCTTAATTGGTCACTGAAGTCTATTTTAGGGTGCACACCACTATCTTTTGATATACATTTATGGAGTGCAATTATTATCATAATTAATCAAATTAATATACCCATCATTTTACGTAGTTACTTCTTTGGGTGTTTGTATCATTTGGTCCTCGTAGCAGTCTTATCCAATAGATAATGTTATCTCCATTTGTCAGATGAGGAACTTGAGACAGAGAGAGATTAAATCACTGATTCATAGTTTTGTAAATAATTTGAGGACAAGTGTCCTTTTTAAAGGCTTTTTGCTGCATATGTCATATATTTTTATTCACATATCTATTCATTCACTTAGATTGATTCTTATTCTGGTTATTGTGAATAATACTGAATTGAACAGGAAAGTGCAGAGATTTCTCCAACATACTAAATTTTTAATTCCTTTTGATAGTAGGAAGAAGTAAGATTGCTGGTTGTTGGGTAAATTTATTTGAGTTTTCTCTTAAATTTTCACAATGTTTTTATCTATTCCTTTCTCACTAACAGAGAAGTCCATTACTTGTGGTAACCTAGATGAAGCTGGAAGCCATCATCTTCAGTGAGATATAAACCAAGCAAAGCAAAGGTGCATGATCTCAGTTATATGGAAAATCCTAAAGCCTAGCTCACAGCAACAGACAACAGAATGGTGGTTACCAAAGCTAAGGCCAGGGGCTTAAGCACAGGGGAAGGGAGAACTTGGTCAAAAAGCATGAAATTTCAATCAGCCAAATGAAATGTTTTAGTGAACTTTTGCACTCTATAGGGACCGTCGTTTATAATAATCTTGTAACTTTCAAAATAGCTGAAAGAGATTTTAATCTTCTCATCACAAGTGGTCAGTAGATGATGTGATGATATTTTAATTAGCCTGATTTCATCTTTCTACACAATCACATTGTGACATATATATGATATATAATTTGCCAATTAAATTTTAACTTAATTTAAATTATAATTTTTATATGTATCTGTATATACAAAATAGGATAGATATATAGCTACTTTCTCTTAGTTGAAAGAGAAGAAAGATTTGTACTAATAGTATTTAGACAAGATGTCATGTCTACTTCTTATACTCTGAATAACTACTACAAAGACAACAATATGCAATGCATTAATTATTGTAACTGTCCTACTAACCTGCTTTGAAATTGTGGCATTGCTACTTCTTTCTAATTAAAATTAATAAAAATTAATATAAAATAAATTATACTTTTAATTTATTTTGAATTATAATTTTAATTTAAGTAAACATTAATTTGAGATCAAGCCAGGTTTTAAAATCAGCCCTTTTGATTTCATTTATGATACCTTACTGGCTCCAAATGATCCGCAATTCTTTTCTAGAAGCAGCAAGCCCATCACTGATCCCAGACGCCCAGCCCACATTTCCTGGAGGCATAGCCACACAGAAAATTCCTAAAACACATAGTCAAGAACTACAGGTAAACTCCGAGATGTTGGAGGTATTTATGGTTCCCTATCTTTTGGGGGAGTTTACATCTTGTTTCTGAAATCCCTGCCTTTTGTAACTCCTGTTAAAGCCAGTTGTAATGTACTTGTAAGATCGATTGCTCAGAGGAGAGTCTGTTCTGAATTAGAAAATTGTTGCTGCTAAGGAGCCCCCGGGGGCTTGGGGCCGGGGGTGCTGCACATGGGTTCAGCATGCCATGCCCTTTTGCTGATAATGAATGGGGAAAACGTGGCCAGCAAGGCCCACAGAAAGAAAAACACTTAAGCCTCTTGATGAAAGGCCATATGAGAAGGTAAGTGTTATAATTCAACTGAAAATAGAAGCCAGCGGCAGGTTAGCCTTCCTTCCAGGCAGACCGCTTGCAGGACTGCTTTCCTGCAGCTACAGTGGCAGTGATGGATTATCTGGGAAGGTGAAGCAGCTGAGCTGAGCCACCCCTCCTCTTCTACTTCCCAGTTCCCCTCAGGCTACAAGGTTTCAGGGCAGCTTTAATCCCTGTTAGCCCCCCACTCTCCCACAGACCTCAAGACCAGTCCCAGGAGTTACCACGCCTGGAGAGCATCCTCTCAAGCTGTTTCCTGAAACTCAAGCCTAAAAGACAGGAGTTGGCCCTCAGGTGCTCGCCAGAAGCCTCTCATTCATTACCCTGCTAGGAAGGACTGTTGAAGCAGGAGTCTGGATCCCAGCGTTCAAATCTGTCCGCAGAGGGAGCATTGCTTGGTCAGGAGAGGCTCACTGAAGGTATGTCTGGAATGAGCTGTTCATTTCAGGAGGCGGCTGTAAACCTTACCAGATGATACAATAACAGAAATTGTTCAGTGTGAGGGTGAAAGTGAGGGATTCTCCATTCAAGTCACTTTCTGCTTCTACTCTTGATGAAGACAACTTCCCTCTGTGTCCCTATCCTAGTTCTCATTAAAACATTGAGTTTGTTGTCCTTTCAAAGCCATTTTGTTTTTATCAGGTACTATTGTGAGCCCCCATCCTCCCAAGAGCTATGGGTACGTCTGATTTTGGAATTTTAGGGCCACTGGAGAAATATTTAATCATGTAGGTCATCTAGGAGTATTGTCAGTCTGCATAGGTAGCCATCGGGCTTCCTGTCCAGAAAGCTGGCTAGTATCTCCAGACTACTGGCAAACAGAAGTAATAGGAAGGACACATGTTACTTGGTTATACTAGTTTCTCATTGGAACCTGCTGAGGATCTTGCATCCAATATTTGATGCAAAAATTATCCTACAGAAATAGAGTGAGGGCCCGGGGAGATAGCTCAGTAGAATAAGCGTTTGCCTGGCAAGAGCAGGGTCCAGAAATAGAGGGAAATGGCAGAGGGTGCAAGCCCAAACAGCCTGATCCACACAAGCAAGGTATAAGATGTAGATGGTGAAACCTGTCAAGAGAATATCATTCTCCACCAATGGCCATTTCAACATTTCCACAGTCATGTTCTCAGGCCATCCTGATAGCTCAATGGACTAAAGCACTTGCTTAGGCAGAGCACAGTGGCCAGGATTCAATCCCTGGCATGCTGTTACTGCCCTGCCCATAAGGCACGCTGAGACAGCGATTGATACTGGGAGTGGTAGTGCATGCCTGCAATCCCAGGGCTTAGGAGGATCATTCTGAGTCTGATCTATATAGTGAGACCCTCTAGACCCTGTAGATCCTGCCCTAAATACAGGGGGAAAAATCATGTTCTCTTTGTAGGCAATCTCTTTCAGAGCATTCCATGAAGACATTATAATAGCCATTTCCAACCTGTAATACTCACAATTGTTTGTTTCACACTCTAAGACTTAGTATACAAGAAGGTAAGAGTATGATAAATAAAAGTGAGCCTTACAATGGGATAAATCTTGGTTCAAGTTATATAATTTGTAAGAGGGGTTTTTAAACAATCATATTTTTAGGCCACAAAATGTAGATAATCTCTGGTAAAGTATTGTAGGAATTAAATGAGATATATAAATCTTCTGACTATCCTGAAGCTAATTTTCTACATAACCTAGACTGAACAAAGTTAGAAAGAGAATTGAATTTTTTCTTCTGTCATTCCCTGCAGCATATTTTCTGAAGCCAAAAATAAGATTAGTTGGTTTCTTTTCCTAGCTATATTAGAAATATGATCTCCTTTGTGTAAATAATTTGATCTACTTTCCAAAGAACATACACATTTCCTTTGTATAACATTTAGTTTACAAAGCTAGCCAATAAGCATATACTGATTTGAGTCTAGAACCTTAAGAGAATAACTTTGATTTAATATCAGAGAATCACAGTGTTTAGGGTCATTGATTTAAAAATGAGAATGGAGCAGAGAGGGGGAAAAGAGAGGGGTGAGGTCTTAATCACATGAAGGGGGAACAGAGAGAGGGGAGGGAGAGGGTAAGGAAGAGGGAAACAGAGACAGAAACAGATACATAAAGACACAGAGTTGAAGAGAGATGGGGAGTCAGAAAGAGATAGAGAAAGAGAGACAGACAGACAGACAGAAAAATAGAGACAGAGAGACAGAGACAGGGAGACAGGGAGGGACAGACAGAGACAGAGACAGAGAGACAGAGAGAGACAGGAACAGAGACAGAGAGACAGAGACAGAGAAACAAGAGACAGAGAGAGAGAGAGAGAGAGAGAGAGAGAGAGAGAGAGAGAGAGAGAGATTCTTAATCACCAACACTTTGTAGACTTTGTATTTTAGTTCAGACCAACAGAGGCAAAAAACAAAACAGAAAACAGCCAGGGATTATCGGCAAAAGTAAAACTCACAAATACCTTCTTCCTCCTTTGCCTTCCTCCACTGAGTCCATACCTGTGACTGGTCAACAGAGCACATAGAATTGAAAAGTCAGAGCAATAGTTTGCTCAACAGCCAGAGCCAAAGGTTCTCAACTATCGGCACCTAAAACCAGCTGAAGAGATGTATTAAAACTCTGAAGAGATGTGGCACCTGGTTCCCATTCCCAAGAAGTTCTGCTTCCGTTGAACTTGAAAAGGGCCAGGCATTGGAACTTTCTACACTTTACCTTAAAGTTTCTAATATGAAACAAAGTGCTCCATTCCACTATATTCTAGATTTAGAAATTTGCACAAAGTGATATTTGAAGATTCCCTCATTGTAGAAAATTGTGAACATTTAGGAGCTTAAGTTTTATTTCTGGGGTATGCTACCAGTTTTCCTAAACAAAGATATATGTTATTTATTATAAATTATGTATCATGGGAGTGTCTGGGAGAGCTTCCTGCTACCCTGCGTCGGCGGGACCTACTACTGGTCCCAGCCCCGGCGCAGTGTGGGTGAGACCCTCTTCCATCCCCTTGGGATGCCCTCCACCACTCTGCAGCACCTTCCCCACCCTGCCCGCCTAGTAGGAATTTCTGCCACAGTCAGAGAACCGCCAGACCCAGTCCTAGCCCAGGTCTGGGGAGTATGTGGGAGAGCTTCCTGCTACCCTGCACCAGCGGGACATACCACTGGTCCCAGCCCAGGCACAGAGTAGGTGAGAACCTCTTCCACCCCCTCTGGAGGCCCCTCACCACTCCGCAGCACCTCCCCCACCCCGCCCACCAAGTAGGAATTTCTGCAGCATTCCGGGAAACCCCAGACCCAGTCCTAGCCCAGGTCCAGTGAGTGTGTGGGAGAGCTTCTGCTACCTTGCACCTGAGGACATATTACTGGTACGAACCCAGGCACAGCATGGGTAAGATCCTCTTCCACCACCTTAGGATGCCAACCACCAATCCGCAGCACCTCCCCCACGCTGCCCACCCAGTAGGAATTTCTGCTGTGTTCTGGGAACCCCAGACCCAGTCCTAGCCAGACCCAGTGAGTATGTGGGAGAGCTGACTCTCCCCCCTACTCCACCTTGTCCCCTCCAGGCTCAGCTCAGGCCTGGCATACATGCCTGGAGTGTAACCCTGCAGCTGCAATCCCTGCAGAGTGTAGAGGATAGAACAACCCAGCTAATCTAGGAGCAGAAAATCTTGCCAGAGGGGCATAACAAGTTTACCCTCAAAGGCAGCAGAAGGAAGGAGCTGAGGACAGCAGCCAGACTGAAGCCAGGCACAGCTGGATAAATACAAACTTTGTAGATCTGCACCTGAACTTCAGTATGTGCTAAGGTCATAAACACAATGAAGATCTACAACAAAGGTCAAAAGACAGTGATACACAAAGTGATGAGAAGGAACAAAATGCAACCTCAGAACATAATCCCACCCATAACAAGTGCAGAGGACACTAACACAGAACAAATTGGAAAACACACAGCTGAAAGCAATGAATCAAAGACTTCTATAATAAAGAAACAGTTGCAGAAAGGAATAGAGGAACTCAGGTTGGAAATAAAAAAAGAAATCCCTGAATTAATAACATCTGCACTAAAGAATCAAATGCAGAAGCTTATGTAGGAAACCCAATGCCCACCCATAACAAGTGCAGAGGACACTAACTCGGCTCAAATGCATGAATTAATAGCATCAATAGTAAATATGCAACAGCAGAAGGATATAGAGGAACTCAGATTGCAATTCTTTTCTGAAATAAAAAAAAGAATTCTCCGAACTTATAGGATCTGAAGTAAAGAAGCAACTACAGAAACATAGATAGGAAACCCAAGCTGAAAAAAACAGTGCAGTAAAAGAATTTATAACTGCTTCTAAAGAAGAAATTGATTAAAAAAATAGAGGAGATTAGAAAAACGATGGATTGCCTGAATGAGCAATACAGGAAAGAAATAGATCGCATGAAGCAGAGTCAAAGAGACATAGAGGAAATTAAAATCTCAATCACAAGCTTGCAAAACCATTTAAGTGAAAGTGAAGGCAGAGTTTCAGATCTTGAAGAGGCTGGTGCAGCTAGTGAAAAGGTAAGAAAGGATCTCTTAAAAACAATGAGGATGCAGGAAAAAATAATCCATCACCTACAAGATGATGCACAGATGAACAATGTGAGACTAATAGGTATCAATGAGAAAGAAGGAGTCAATACAAATGACATTAAAAAAATATGGGCAGAAGTAATAGCAGAAAACTTCCTAAATATAAGGAAACAATCTGACATTCAGGTACCTGAAGCATACAGAATGCCAAGTAACCTCAACTCAATGAAAAACACACCGAGACATATATTAGTCAAGATCCAAGAAATTCAGCACAAGAATAATATATGGAAAGCCACTAGAGAAAAGAAGCAGATCACATTCAAAGGAAAACCCATCAGAATTACGGCCAACTTCTCTTCACAAACCATGCAGGCAAGAAGAGCATGGAGCAGAGTACTTCAGGTCCTCTATGAAAACAAATTCCAGCCCAAACTACTATACCCTGCAAAACTTTCAAGATTGATGGAGAAGTAAAATACTTCCATGACAAGAACAGCTAAAGATTTTCATGATGACAAAGCAAACCCTACACCGGCTTCTGAAAGATGTTCTAGAGAGGGACAAAAGTGAGCAGAACACCACGAATGAGATCGGAAGCAACCAACTAAATAGGGCAAGCAATTAAACACACGATAAAAAAGGAGTAAATGAGAACAGGTAAATAACATGTTAACTATAAGTCAATACATCTCAATAATAACCATCAATATAAATGGACTCAATTCACCAATTAAGAGAAATAGACTGGCACAGTGGATTAGGAAGCAAAATCCAACAAATGCTGTGTACAAGAAACAAATTTAACTCATAAAAACATTCATAGACTGAAAGTCAAAGGATGGAACACAATACTACATGCTGCAGGACCTCAGAAAAAAGGAGGGATAGCAATCTTATTCTCAGAGAGTCTCAACTTCAAACCAACAATGATCAAGCAAAATAAAGAAGGCCATTATACACTGGTTAGGGGAAAAATTCAAGAGGAAGAGGTAACGCTCATAAATATGTATGCACCAAACACAGGAGCACCCCACTATATAAAGCAAATCTTAATGGACACGAAAAATCTAATATCCAATACTACAATTTTAACAGGAGACCTTAACACCCCCTTATCTCCAAAAGGTAGGTCAACCAGATAAAAACTTAGCAAAGAAGTAACAGAACTGAACAAGAGCTTGAAACAAATGGACTTAGTGGCCATATACAGAGGGTTCCACCCAAACACAGCTGAATACAGATTTTTCTCAGCTGTACATGGGTCATTTTATAAAATAGACCACATACTGGTCCATAGGTCATGCTTAAGTATATGTAAGAAAACAGAAATTATCCTATGCACATTATCTGACCACAGTTCAATGAAACTGGAAATAAATGACAAAACAAACCAGAAAAAATTCTTAAATACATGGAAATTAAATGACACCCTACTCAGCAACCAATGGGTCACAGATGAAATTAAACAAGAAATTCAACAATATCTTCAAGTCAATGAAAATTGAAGCACAACTTATCAAAATTTATGGGATATGATGAAAGCAGTTCTCAGAGGGAAATTCATAGCTGTGAAATTACACATTAGGAAAAGAGAATGGGAACAAATAAATACCCTAATCCTGCACCTTCAACAACTAGATAAGGAAGAGAAAAACAAACACAAGCCCAAAGACAGGAGGAAATCATAAACATTAGAGCAGAAATTAATTCAATTGAGATG
>NW_004524925.1:977247-1013848 GCF_000260255.1 Octodon degus
CACACACACACACACACACACACACACACACATTAAAAAATAAAAAAAAATTCAAATAATGGAACTTAACATCAAAAGGGGGATGCAGATGAATGTCCATTTTGTGTCTGTGTATTCAAATGGCTAGGATCGATATAGAGTTACATTCTCTTAATGAATAGAGGGATTTGTTCTAATGGTGTTTTTAAGTAGGATATCATGTATGCATCTTGTACAGCAATTAACCACTAGGAAGAATATATACAATATGTTAATTATCGAAACTGTCCTACCAGTTTGGTTTGAAAATGTGTCACTGCTATTTGTTTCTCAATAAATTTATGGGAAAAAATAACGGAAGAGAAGGGGCCAGCAAGATAGCTGAGCAGACAAAAGCACCTTCTTAGGCAAGATTAGGCAAGCACAAGGACTGGGGTTTGATCCCTGGCACCACATGATATACCAGCCCCATCCCCAGTGTAGAGGGTAGGCTGAGCCAGCCAGAGTCCATGTGTAGTGCAGCATGTCTGTAATCCCAGTGCTGTGGAGGCTGAAAACAGGAGGATCACTAGGAGTCCATGCTGCATAGTAAGACCTTGTAACAACCAAATATATTTTAAAAATAGAGAGAAGACAAATAAATTATACAAAGAATAAAGGGAAAATGGAGGAAAATTAAAGAGAGAAAAAAGGAAAAAAAAGAGGTAGAAAAAGAGAAAAAAGAATAAGGGAAAATTCCCCAAATCTGAATAAATTTGTGAGGAAGGAAAAGAAAAGGACAGAAGAAACACACACACACACACACACACACACACACACACACACTCATACAAAATATTTTTCAAAAAGAAAGCAAAAAACAAATTTCTCTGTGATTGTAAATGTGTGGTTTTTCTCCTGTGAGCTACAATTTTTGGGGAGTACAAGGTCAAGACATGTCTCTTCATGCTCCTGCTATTGAATAAAGCATTCTGTCAAACCCCAGGTCCCTGTTGCATGCATGTACCAGCAGGCAGGAGGGTTAGGACAAGGGTGCCAATGCCATGACCTTCATATCCAGAGCAACTCAGGCTGAGCCTGGCCTCTGTCTGCGGGTGAGTGCCAGGGCTCTGTACTTCACACCTCACGGAGGGCCTTTCCTACTCATTCCTTGGCCATGGCTGTCTTGCAAGACAATCTCACACGGAGCCATCCTACAGCATCCAAATTCATGCAGTCAACCTTCCCCAGAATGGCAGCCAGCAAAGCACTCTCTCCAATGATGTGGCCCATGCTTGCAATGGCAGTGGTCCTCAGCTGCTGCTTCTCAAAGGGCCCCTATGGCAGCAGAATCCCATGTATCCCTGCAGATCACAGTAACTGCCTATCTCTTCCATGGCCATATTTCTCTGGCATTCTGCAGAGTTCCCAACCTTCACTGCATCTCTGTAGGTTTAGTCTCCTTTGCCTGGGAGCTAGGAACTGAGAATGGGAAGACCATAAATCTGTCTCTTTTGTTTCTCCATGTTGTGTTCCATTTCTTTAATTTCCCTGCAGCTGTTAAATTTTCTGTTAGACTCTCCCTGATTCCTGACTGTCTACATCTCTCTCTTTTTCTTCCCCAAATTACTATTTTCCAGTGTCTGGCTTCTTAATCTCAGAGAGGCTGAATTATTATCACTCACCTCTCCACCATTTTTTTTCTCCACTGAGGTAGACTAATTTAAATTCTGCTCACTAGCTACCACCAAGAACTCCATGGATGCCTATGAACCCCATGGTCAATCTTGAGAATCAAGTGAGATATGTCACTCCTACCACAAAACTCTATCTATACATTATATATCTGACCTTGAGTAACAATTCATTTGAGAAAGGTACATGGTTCTATAGCAGAATAGGGAGTTCCAAATGTCTGTCCCACATACCCAACACTTACCATAGTCAGAAAGTGAAAATGACCCAAATGTTTATCAACACATAGATGAATAAATGAATTATAGTGAATACATGGAATATGATATTTTTCATCTACAAAAAGAAATATATTATTATTGTATACTAGAGTGTGGAAGAACCTCCCCAATATGAAAAGTAAAAAAAGCCAGACACACAAGCCCTGTATTACACAATTTCATTTATGTGACATACATAAAGGGAGACACTGTTTAATTGGCAAGAGATTTTACTTTAGCATGGTGGAACTATTTTGAGACTAAGAGAATTTCTTGGTGTACAGTATTATAAATGTCACCTCACTGTGCACTTTAGAAACACTTAATTTTGACTCAATGACTTTTTAATGAATGATAACTATTAAACTAGATTATAGTTAAGTATCATTTCAGCTCAGAACTTGATTCATTGACATAATATTGTGAAATACATGACCAGTACCAAGGAAAACCATGAAGAAAGTGGTTTAAGAGATAAAAAAAAGATTTGAGAGCAAACAGAAAAGATTAGTAAAGACAGAGACATTTGATAAGGGCTATATGAAAAGGAGCATTTCACATGGACATAGCAGGAGAGTTTTCTCATAAAGACACGATGGATACAGGCACTTGTGAAGAGCCAGTTGTATGGTAGGTTTTGCAAGGGATCAAGATCTAAGGTTAGACATGTGGGTCAAAAATATACCATGGAAAACCTTTGACACCAGGAAAACAATGTCTAGATTTTATTTGAACTCAAATAGATTTTCTTTACAACTTGTGAAGAATGAAAGATACATAGTGAAATTCTACCTTACTATCTATGGTGGCATCAAAGTATAAGAAGAAAATCGTGGATGGGGTATCATGCTTGTGTGGATAAAATTGACCATTCTGAAGACTCTAAATGTGACGGTGATATTAGGGAAATGCAGTTTCAACATCTCTAAAATACAAAAAAATTCACATTCTATAGAACTGAAAGGATTAAATAGGTTAATATGAGTAATGAGGTGTAGGGCTGGAGAACTGTTCATTAAATATTAGCCATTTTTTCTGGATGAGGTTTTGCCTTTACTTTTCCATGATTTGGATAAAATATAATTTGAAAACAAAAGTATTTTTCCTTTTTTTCTATAAATTTTATTAATTTCAATGACAAAAAGATAAAATAATAATGAAACAGTTCTAAAACAGGTTACTTGAAAGTTTATGATAATTAAAATATTGTTATATTGTTCTCTTCATAGTAGTTATTCAGAGGACAACATAAAGACATGATATCTTGTCTAAACAATAACAGTACAAACTTTTAGTCTCCATGAACTAAGAGAAAGCAGCTGTATATTGATCCAAACCCTCTTGTGTATACATATACATATATTATTATTACTATTATTATTTTTTCTTCCCCCTTTTTTCACAACAAAACTGTCCTTTATTTATACTTCTGTGATGTTAGTAAAGCATGACACTAGGTTGCTTAGCATCTGATAGCAAATCTTAACCAGACAGTATGTTTATCTCAGGAGTGAGGTAGCTTGTTTGCTTTAGGCACTGGGCCAAGTCCCACCTACATATATCTGATCGGTTTCCTAGCCTCACATCTGGATGAGTCATGGCCATTGCTTGACCAATTTGCTCTCTGTGAAAGCCTGGGAGACATGTTTCTCTCTAGGTGACTCTCCTTAGACACACTATACATCGTTGATCACTTTCCTCTGTGGTCTCATAAACTCTTTTATCAGAAAATTTTGGACATCAAGGGGAGAAGGAAAAAAATTATATTTATATATGTACATGTATACACAAGAGAGTTAGGAGAGATATACAGCTACTTTCTCTTAGTTTACTGACTGCCTATAAAAGTCTGTACTGTTATTGTTTATTGTTTATTGTTTAGAAAAGATATCATGTCTGCATCATGTCCTCTGAATAACTTGTATGAAGACAACGATATGCAATGTATTAATTATTGTAAACGTCCTACTAACCTGTCTGAAATTGTTTCATCGCTTTTATCTTTTTTCTCATTAAAATGAATAAAAATAAATAATAAATAAATAAATATATTGGTACAAATTAGGTATACAGAATAACCACACTCACTATAGGGAATAGCAGTTGACGAACTTTTTTTTTTTAATTTTATTTATTTGTGTGTGTGTGTGTGTGTGTGTGTGTGTGTGTGTAGCCAGCTCAGCCCACCAGGGGGCGGTGCTGGCTGGCATGTGGTGCTGGGGGATTGAACCGTGGTCCCCGTGCTTTGCCAAGCTTGTTCTAAGTAGGTGCTTTAGACCACTGAGCCATCTCACCAGCCCCTGACAAACTTTTTTAACTAATGGGTTTGTATTTTAGACCACAAGAGCAAACATGTCTGTGTAGCTAAGCAGATATTAAATTTGGAATTTGTATTTAAATTAGTTCTTCTAAGTTCTGTCTAATTGATACAGGGAGAAAAAGTGATCTCAGTGGATGACCTCCAAATGATATAGGGGAAAAATGAAACTCCTGACTTGAAAAGTACCTGGGATGAGTTCATGTTCTCCAAAACTGAAGAATGAATTTTAGGAACAAATGGAGGTTATGAGTAGAATACATTTTTTGGGGGAAAGAAAGCTACTGTCCTAGAGAGGGACAGAAGGGAGACCCTGAGCAGATGGTCCCCAGGAAGCTGCCTCTTCCAGGGACATTTACAGAGTAAAACTATGTGGTGAGGTGGGTCTAAGGTGGTGAAGAACATGGAAGTTAGATAGGCATGAGGTGGGACAAAACTATGGTCAACCCTTGCAATTATAAGCACCATTGCTCAGGTAAAATAGATTAAATTAGAATCAAATGGAAAAGCAAGTCATATAGCAAGGGGGCATAAATATGAAACAGGGTCTCTTCCTGTTAGGGGTTGGGTTAGTGACTCATTTGGGATCTTTCAAGGTGATTAATACTTATTTAGAATATCAATTCCAGATGTCCATTCCCAGGGAAGTATGTGGCTACATTTGTTTACTTTTTTGACTTGAAGTCTGGCCCACAGTGGGGAGTGTCTGTCTCTTCCAAAGTTGCAAATCACTTTATCTTCCATATTATGTCCTTGAGGGTCTGGCCCTGTCTGACTGCCTATAATATTTCTATCGAATTTAGCTGTCTATGAAATGATCTTGATGTACATGGGGTCTTCCAGCCAGACTAGTTCACTCTGGTTACCTGTTGCCCCCTCTCTTGATGAAGAGAGAAAGAGAGAGGATGCTGTCATAGATCTAGGTCTAGCAAAGTATCTCAGCTTACTGGGTCTGGATCTACCAAGTTTGAACTCATCTAGATGTGTCTGGCTTGGGTCTGGATGCTGCACTCAACTTCTTCCTGTTGTAGCCCATGGATGTGAACCCACTGTGCCCCTCTGGCAAGATGTTCAGCTCCTAGAAGAGCTGGATGGGTCTGATTCCTAGCCTCTCTGCAAGGAGTTCTGCTGCAGGGTTCCACACCAGGCCTGTCTGATGCAGGAGGTTCCCAAGATTGTGAGGATGCTCCAGGCCTGGGCTCTGACTGTAAAGGGATCCAGGGAGTGGGCAAGCAGGCAGAAGGTCCCACACAAGCCATGCCTGGGCTCTGGCTGGAAGGGATCGGGGGAGTGTGCTGAAAGTTGCACATACACCCTGGGCCTGGGCTCTGGTTGGAGGGGATCCTAGCCACTCTTTATTGAGGAATGAAGGAAAATCCATATTTGGAAATAATGAGTTAGTGATATATATCAGACCTACTTTATTACTATTCTATATTGTGAGTGAAGATGTCCTTTGAATGTAATGTTACCCTACAGTTGAAAGGTTGCAATATTTTATATAATAGTTACCAGTAGTAAATACTGCACAAAGATGCTTTAGAAACGAAAGCACATGAGATATGCACCATTAACTGGGAAGCGAAAATGAAAAATGAAGCATGCAGATGAACTCTCAAGTGTCTTTATGTAGCCAAGGAGTTTGCATCTACTTTCATTCCTCAGAAATACGTGACAACAACAACTTTGGTTGTGAGGAAGTAATTACATTGTAATAGTATGACGGTGCAGAAAGTTAGAGGCAAATCACACCAGGTAGAATGTGTTCTGGTAAGAAAGGATTGTCTTTGTAATGACAGCTGTGTATATCAGCAAGACTGAGCCTGTATTTGAGTGTAGAGGAACAGAAAATAGATCAACTTCTGAATTTGAGAGACAGTAACTCCTAAGTCCACATGAGGAGTGGTGCTAATTGCAAAAATGTTCCTTGAAAAATTCACCCTGACAGTAAGAATTCAAGGCAAGGCACCAGGCACTCAACAAATCTGTTGCACACATTTTGTATTCCAAGTGACATGAGAGCATCTCAGTACATGTGCTGAATAAGATCGACAATTCCTAATTTTGTGAGACATAGAGGCCAGCAGGGAGATTGAAGTAAGTGCTGTGGTAATTCAAGTGCACTTTAAACTAAAATTGAAGTCCAAATATCCATCTGGTACTATTCTAGGTTTTCTTTTGCAGTAAATTCTGTAAACCTAAGATTCATTTTTCAAAATGTTTTTTCTTTACACTTATGTACAACTCACTATAAAAATCTGGTCCATTCTTGCTCTAAATGACTTTTTCTTATTTAGTTAGTTTTTATTTTATGGGATAAAGGAAAAAAATCACAGCAAGATGGTAGGAGAATAGCAATAGTTAATACATTGCATATCATTATCTTTAAAGTAATTTAATCAGAGTACCAGATATGGTCATAAAAAATTCTCCAATTTATATTAGCACAAACCTTGCTTTTCTATGAACTAAAAGATCATATCAGCGTAACTAACTTGCATTTCTGCTTTTTCCTTTTTCTTTCCCCTTTCCACCATCCTAGCTCCTTTCTCCTTTTTAACAACTTTGTCCCATTCCAGAATACCTATTGTACATTTTAGACCTTATTTACTCCTTCAGTTTCTCAAACCAGGGAGATGATACAATGTTTACACATGTGAGTCTGATTTATTTTACTAATGAATTTGGTCTCAAGTTGCATCCACTTAGCTGTAAAAGTCTCAAGTTCATCCTGCTTATGGCTGGATAGTACTCCATTGCATAAAAATACTACATCATTTTTATCCATTCCTTGGCTGATAGGATGTTTCCAAGACTTAGCTATTACAAATTGGACTGCTATAATCACAAGTGCACTTAGATAGCTGAGGTATGATGTTTGTAATCCTGGGAAGACACCCGGAAGGATATTAGCTGGGTGGAGAGGGGCTTCTGATCCTAGCTTTTCAGTAAATTGCCATACAGAATTTAACAGTGGTGACACCACTCTAAAGGTAAATGGCCCCTTTAGCCCCACAGCCCCTTCAGAATTTGTGATTGGTTCATTTTTTGATGATAGTCATTTTTTTCTGGGGTGAGATTGAATCTCAATATTGTTTTAGTTTGCATCTCTTGAATGACCAATGATATTGAACATTTTTTTCATACATTTATTTCCTGTTTGTATTTTTTTTTTAAACTCAGAAGTCTATATTCTTTCAGATGCCCATGTTTTAATTAGGTCTTGGGAGTCAGATTTTGAAGTCTTTATATGTTCTAGAAAGAAGTTCTTTGTCTGGGGCCATTGCCTAAATTTTTTTCTCACTCTATAGTTGACTTTTTACTTATTTGTGTTACTGTAAGTTTTAAACCAGCATTTGAAAATATCATTTAGGGTTTTTATAGTTTACCTTATTTCATAATCAGTACTTTATTGGCTCTCCATTCTTTCTATATAGAAAACTGAAGAACAATAAAGAAAAAAATCTCTGCCACAAATAATGGAGCTAGAAAGGGCTTAGCTAGGACTCAAGCCCAGATGGGTCTGATTGCCGCATCCAGACGTCTCATCATAAAGCCCCTGGTCCTTTCCTTGGCCATGTGGCAATCGGACGTGTAGCTGAGCAGCCTCTCTGGAAAGCGGCTTGGAGCCCAGACCTTAGCACTAATGTGGCATTAGTGTTTCTCCTGCATTCATCCCCAGACATCCTTTCAGCTTGGCTTAATTCTGACACAGTGTTTCCTACAGCATAGGAACTGCTATGGATATGGGAGCTTTCAGATGTACGCTTGACTGAAATGACTGGTTTGTTTTCTTTTATGTTCTATTTCTCTCTCATGCCTTCATAAGCTAGTGGATCCAGATGGCTGAAATCACCAATTAAAAACAAAGAGAACACTAGAAACGCAGAGGGAGAGAGAGCGAGAGAGCGAGAGAGCGAGAGCGAGAGCGAGAGAGAGAGAGAGAGAGAGAGAGAGAGAGAGAGATTCCACGTAGCAATTAGGGATGAGACAGCTGAAATGGCTTCATGATGGTAAAGATTCTTTCATTCAAAAGGAATGTGTGTGCAAATTAGTCTTTTTTCCTCATTCTGGCTGTTAAGACAATTTAAGTTTAATAAATTACCACCAGAATTATTTATTTCTGTAAGAAAATATGCGCTGGATGTTTCCACAGCAATCATAGTATATCATTTAAATTGCAGATTGGCTAATACAAAAATTTTTAAAAGCCAAACCACAGCCATCCCTCGGACTACTGAGCTTGTCATATTTGCTATTGAGCATCCTGTGTAGCTTTCCAGGGAGCTGCTGCTTGGAAAACAGGTTTTCAGTGTCTACTAGCCTTGTCCAAAGGCAAGTCTTATCATCTTAGAAACATTTTGATTGTTCAATTTCTTTGAAATATGCAGGGGTGATAGACTTCTTTCAACTCTTGGTTAGAAACTAAAATGAAAGAGACAAGCTCAGCAGAGTGGTACACACAAGTAATCCCAGCACTCAGGAGGCTGAGATAGGAGGATCATTTTGAGTTCGAGACCAGCCTGAGGTACAAAGTGAGCTCAAGGATAGCCTGAACTGCATAAAGAGACCCTATCTCAAAAAGACAAAAAGAAAAAGACCAAAAAGAACGAGAAAAGTGATAGAGAGCGGAAGATAAGGATAGAGAGGTATAGGAAGACACAGAGAAAAATAACAAACAAGAAAGAGATAATGGGGAAAATAAAGATAAAGGGCACAAAGAATGGGAAGAGGAGCAGAGGAAGGACACCAGGATGAAAAGAAGGAAAAGGGTGAAAGGTAGAAGGAAACAGTAACCTGAAATAAGTAGAGAGAGGAATCATAGACTATGTCCAAAAGAAAAGTAGTTCATAATTTTCAGTTATCCCAAATACCACAAATTAGGTTAAATTAGTACTCCTGGGTACTAGAGTTGCAAGTGACAAATTTAGAAACAGCTCCAAAATGATTTGGAATTAAGTTTGCATTTGCTTGTTTCCAATGGACAACACCGAACATATTTCAAAGCAGGTTTATTCGTGTTCATAAAATCAATTTGAGAATTTTTTGCTGGTTTTCTTCCATAGATGAACTTAGATAAACTTCCACTAAGCCACTCTTCAAATTATTGCAAATTTCTACCAATAAAGTCCAAATGATTGAGGTCTGGCTGGGTTGTTCAGTCTCAAACTAAGTACAATTTCTCCTGTGGTTTCATGTTGAATGAAACTTAAACAAAACTTTGAAGACTGATGGAAAATCATTGTAATCTGTTCTTCCTGTGAGCTTGTTTTACAACTGATCACATGCTTCACCCTTTCCCATCCCTTTTCAGTAGAATCTGGGTGCCTGGTGTGCCCCCAAACTGCTGAGGGCTCTCTGTTTCACCACCAGAAGGTCAGCTCGTGGAGGACAGGGTTACTGTTTGTCTCAGTCAACCCAGACCTGAGATATCTATAGGCAGGGTTTCTATTTGGTGGTAAGGAATTTTGACCTTGGCTAGCTTTTCCAATGGCTGTGCATAATAAGTACTGTAGTCTCTTAACCTCTAGATTCCTCATATTGCACCTTAAACTTATTCTCATATCAACGTGGGGACTGTGGCTATAGTTACATTGCCTACTCATCTTATACATTTTATGTCCTGGACTCTCCCTACCTGTCCTGATCTTGGCTCAGTTTCATATTATTTTCACAGCTCTACCTCTTTTCAAGGTATTCCTATGAGTTCTCGATGATCAGCCTTGAGTCTCACTTGTTCTCACTGAGAAGCCACAAAAGGGGCCAAGCAGTAGAGTTAACTAGATGTCTTGTGAGCAGACCACACCTCACATCTGCTCTGAACTTCTGGCTCCCAAAGTGTAGTGCACATGAATAGCATGTTCTAATTGCATCCGTTGGCTTCACTTTCAGATAATCTGATTCACTATGTCTTAGGGATAGGACATAGTGCGCTTGGAAATTTGCATTTAAGTGAGCTAAGTGGTGATGATCAGGGGGTTGGTTCTGCACCACCTCTGAGAAGCCAGACTTAAATTATACTGTTCAGACTCACTTTTTTCATTTATAATTTCTGTGTGCTACTAATCTTATACATACTAGGTACAGCTTGGGGTCTTCCATCTGGGTTTTTTGCTTTGATTTTTTTTGACACATATCATGTAGTTGACAATTAGGTCTGGCTGGATAAATGAACGTTACTAAAAGAGGAAGTAATCCTAGCAAGAAATAAAAAGAAAGAAAGAAAGAAAGAAAGAAAGAAAGAAAGAAAGAAAGAAAAGAAAAGAGAGAATATTACCCTTACCCGTGCACTTCTTTTTATATTCTTTTGTGGTAAAGAAATATTTATTTTATTTTGTTTATTTATTTATTTATTTGTATTTTAGGACAAGGTATACAGGGTATACAGGGTCTCAGTGTGTACATCGGACTTGTAGAGATCCTCCTGCTTACAGCCTCCCAAGTGCTGGGATTACAGGATCCTGCCACCACGCCCAGTCTCAATCTCCATCTCAGTGTGCCTAGTGGGTGGGGCTGGCTCAGCAGGCCCCGGGATGGACCTCCAGCCCCCGCATCTCCCTAAGGCACTTTAATCCTCTGAGCTATTTGGCCAGGCCTGAAATTTTAATTTGATAATACGCAGTCAAGAAATGCAAGAACTCTTAGAATCTATTGGCCTTTTAAATTCTTTTAATTCATGTGCTTTGAATTGAGAGCCCTGGAGATAGATTTGTAGCATCAGCCAAGCCGCCAGACTATTTAGACATTGTCTGAAATATTCTGACTTAGAATCTCAAACCAGTCTCCAAATCCTTTGGTTGTCAATGATCTCAGGGATGTCACATTCCTCTCAAAAACAATTTAATTTTATTTTAACTTTATTTAAATAGACCAACTTCTGTTTAACTAGAACATTTGTGATTCAGACAAGAAAAATAAGTTATAAAATAATCTTCCCTGTAAAAATAAAAGTTAATAAAAATAACTTTAATTTTTTGTTTAGAAAGTTCATAAAATATCAATAATTGTTCTCACAAGGCTATAAATCTAGATGAATTCAAAGTGTTTCTTTTTCTTCTATCTAAAATTTCTTTTCCGTATTTTTACCAATTCATATTTATTGATGTTAAGTATATGAAATGGGTAAAATAAATATTTTTCTAGACAACATTTCTGAAATATAAAGTTGAAACAGTTGAAAATTAATGTGCCAGTTCTCAGCTCATAATCGATCTCTTCATTTTCAAGAATATCTTTTTCCCTTAAACTGATAGTTTTTCCAGATTTTATTCCCCCAAAACATGAAGAAGTAGACCTGGCACAATGAGCTCCTTTTTATATCCCTTGTGCTCTGTTTACCTCTCTTCTTTATCTTTCAGTTGGAAGGCTGCCTGCCCTATGAGTAGCAATAACAAGACCGCATTACTTTTATAATTAGTGGTTATATTTTTAATTTTTTTCCTTATTTTCAGTAACTTATAGGCAATTTATGAAAAAAGATTAATAATTCATTAGTACACTATCCAAAGATACATTAAATATCAACAGAGTTATTTTCTTTAATGGTTGTACATATAGTTTAGTGAAGTTTCTGAGGCACACTAAAATATATTTACTCTAAGACTGAGAAAGAATTATCTCAGTTATATAACTACTTATAATGCATCCAAATCACTAAACCACATTCAAAAGCAAATGACTAATTAGTAGAACTATTTATGACATACAAAACTTAAGTAACCCACTAAATAAAGCCCTTGAAATCACTGAGAAAAATGCTATGTGACTAATATACATCAGGAAAAGTGCTAAGCAACTGCCATGGAGAGAGCAATAAAACACATGTATTCATAGAATGTTTTTTCGCATATTGACGACGGGGGCTGGTCAGGCCTGCCTCCAATGGTCCTTGAGGTAGCTTCTCACTTGTCTCTCCCTTTCTCTTGGGGTATTGTCAACTGAACAGTGAAGAGGGAAGGGACAGAGAAAAGTCACAAAAATTGATCACCTTTTCCTTCTTTCTTTTTCTTTTTTTTTTTTGAACTGGGGATTGAACTCAGGCCCTCGTGCTTGCCAGGCAAGCACTTACTCTACTAAGCTATCTCCCTGGCTGGATCCCCTTTCCAACAAGAGGACATTGAATTCGCATGCATTCACCAGCTTTCCCAATTCTGAGACACATCTGACATGCACCACTTAAAAGAAAAAGGTTTCATTCAGCTTATGCTTTCAGGGAATTCTGCATACGGTGAGCTCTAAGGTTGTGCATGGGGATCATGGGCTCCTTGGGAAGAACGTCATGGCTGAGGAAGAGGAAAGAGCAAAGCTACCTAGCTTGAGGTGGTCAGGAAGCAGAGCAGAGAAAGAATGCCAGAGAGGAGGAGGGGAGGAGCACATATAGTACCCCAGGTCACACCCAGGAGCCTGCTTTACTAAACCCCTAAGAGTTTCTTAATCTCATGAAGTTAGAAGACTAGGATTAACATCAGGATTGAAGATCATAATATGTCTTCAATCCCATTTCCATTTGTGAGACTTTGTTCACACGGCCATAGCCACTGCTGTTTACTCTTTCACTCGGGAGATCAGGAGGAAAGGGGAAATAGATTTTTGAGAGGATATCTAAGGCTCTGCTATAGTTCCTGGAAAAGAAAAGCTCATGAAAGAATATGAACATGTGACTATGAAAGACTACACAAATGTAAACTAAAACAGTAGTATAACACTGTGCTTTAGTTTACTAATGTAAAGATGCTCACAAATGTTAAGAATTACTGATGGAAACATTAAAAAATGAGTAATTTTAAACACTGCTAGTAAAAAGTATAAATAGATATTAATTTTCTGGAAAGTAATATGACAGTGAACCACAATCAGTTTTCAAATGTTTTTGCTTCATTAACTCCACCTCAGGGAATCTAGTGTCACAAAATAAGGAGAGGTGACTCGAAAGAAAGAATCATATCTTTAGTATTAAAAGAATAAGAGGGTTATTGAATAATGTATACAATGTATACATACCTTCACAGTGGAATGTTATATAGAACATAATCCTGATTTGAAACTCTTGGGAAAACATTAATGATGCAGTTTTAGCAGTGGAAAGGATGATTTCAAAATTCTGATCTGAAAAGGACTTCAGTCTTGCTTGAAATAAATGTGTGAACACAAGTTAAAGCACCATAAGGCTGGCTATATCTGAGACACTTTTGCTTCTTTGTTATCTATAACATTTTCTGCAAATACAATTCATTGTATAATTTTGTAAAATTGCAAATCTGTATCTACTATTTTGTGGTCTATTAATTCTTTCTGGATAGCTATGTCTAAGAGAAATGAGAAATTCTGTCCACCAGAGCAGAAAGTAAGCCTATGGGGTTGTTGATTCTGGGTAAAGAGGTAGGGTGGCCTTTTGGCTTCTGAAGATGTGTAGTACATATCCAGTGGAGAAACAAAAAGTCAACTCATGCTGAAAGTATAAGATCTCAATGATTTCAAAGTTGTCTGGTTTATGATTCTATTTCAGCATAATATAGCTATCAAGGATCATTTTGTCTATCTTGTTCATTAGAAAAATTTCATTTGCTAGTATCAGAAACAAATTTAAATGCAACCAGTGGAAACCAAAGTGAAGGAACAAAGTTCATGGCCTAGTTCAAAGGTAGAAATGACATTCAAAGATAGAGATGTCCCAGAGTCAAATCAAGATGGTTGAAGCAGGATGTAGAAACTATCGTGACAAGTTCCCTTTCAGTTATTTTGTAGAGATCTCGTCTTCTTTTTCTGTGTAAATTTGGCCTCTTTTTTCCTCTGGTTCTCATTACAAGTACAAGATGGTTGCTGATGCCTTCTAAATTTCATATTATAGTTCCAATCTCAAAGTATATCTCAGGGGCTGGGGAGATGGCTGAATAGAATAAGCTCTTCCCTGGCAAGCTCAAGGGCTTGAGTTCAATCCCCTGTTCCACACACACACACACACAAAAAGCGTATCTCAATTTCTTTCCCAGATGCAATATCAAATTCCCAGCAAGAAGACTCTAACTAGCCTAGTCTTCTCATCTATGGACAGTGTAAAAGGGTCATAAAACAGATATCCTAATATCCAACAATTGCAAATAAAGGTCATGGGAAAAGTGACCCCACTGACCTGGGAAGATACTTCAAACATATCTTATTGTAGTTAATGTAAAAAAAAAATCTGGTAGACAACCTACTGGATATGCCCTTGACTCTGAACAGAAAGTTCAAACTCTTGCTTTCAAAAAAAAATGCTTATTTCAATAAATAATGAATCATCGTATTTACATATTAGATACAATTGCATTTTACTATAGTTAATTATTTCAAAACCCACCACTTCATAATTTCCACTTAACAATAAATTATCTATAGCTTTCTAAAAAGTCACAACTCAACAATATTAGCTGCTTTGTGAAACACGGATTTTAAATATATAGCTGGAAGTACCAACTAAAATTCATGATTTAAAGTCAGGCAGACAGAAAGACAACAGATAGATAACATATATGTATTACTAAGGAAGATCAACGTGGCTTATGCCAACTGGCTAGGCCTTGATGTTCCCCTACTGGACGAAAACAATCTCATAGGTACTACAGGGTACAGCACCACCAGAAAGGCACTGTAGTGTATAAGGGCATTCATGAATTGTGAAATGACACATTCAAAACACAACACTTCATAAACTTTTTTAAAGCACAGGGGGAAAAAGCACTATGAAAACCACAAAAATCATTAAGTGTGCATCTGTTTTGGCTAATACAAACATTACAGACTGTACCTTCCCAAAATTAGTATGTTGAAAGCCTAATTCCCAAGAAGAGTGTCTAAGGGGTAATTAAGTTTAAGTGAGTGCACAGTATGGGGCCCAAAGATAGGGTAAGAGTGAGTGAGAGACCTGAGCCTATTCTCCCTCTACTATTTGAGGACAGCAAGAAGGTGACTATCTGTGACCCAGAAAGAGACCCCTTTCTATAATGTGGCTATGCTAGTCCCTCTGTTAGACTTACAGTCTTGGAAAGTGTGAGAAATCAATTTCTCTTGTTAAAGGCATGATATTTTGTGATGAAATACTGCACTAAAACAGTAAGTGACCATTTTTCATATCGTCTTTGTCCTCCCTCTAGTCCTCCCTCCTTCTAGATAAAATTTTATTACCTACTACACAATCATATAATTACCCCGCCACCTGACAGCATCTGTTTCAGAGTCCTTGCTCTCTTAAATCCCTCCCAGATTCATCTAATATGAGAGCTCACTTACTGTAGCAATAAACTTTTGCCTAGCAACTCTTTGCTAAGATACCATTTAAAATGTTGTTGTTTACACATGTGCTCCTTGTGGCCTTTGGCTAATATGTTTGAGTCTGTGTATGTGTATTTATTTAAATATAACTATAACTATCATAGATCTACTATCTATGTGTCACTTATTATCAACCTACCTATTATCTATTTATCTATCTACCTATCTTTCTAACATCTATCTATGCTTGTACTGGATTTCTTGCATCTGTCTACTCAGAAGTCCTATAAACAATGAACCTCTCACAGTCTGCAGCATGTCAAACACCTAGAATTCAGACTTTAAGTATTATTGTCCAATAAAAGGAAACAAGATTCAGAGAAATTATTAATTAAAAGATTCCATGAGGAAAGTACCAGAAGATCCAAGAATATTTTCTGCTGCCACTAAATAAAAAAAGAACACCTGATAAAAAGACACATGTAAACTTTTGCGAGCTCCTGATGGTCAAATTTTAACAACAAAATAGTAATGATAGTAATGGGTTATAGCCTATGGGTTATAGTAAGAATCTGTCAGGTCATGGTGATGCGAAGAACTGAATGAGAAAATCAATGAGGCAGAAGAGATTGCTTTCTTTTACATTAAAATGATAAGTAATAAATGGGGAAATGATGGAAGTGGAAAACAATTATTTGTCAAACGTCCAATGTTTTAGACAAAACTCAATGGAGTAAAAAAAAATAGAGCTATGTAATGAGAAAAAGGATATTTTCAAAGTTGCAAGTTATCAACCACAAGATATGTGGTCAACATAAAATGAGAAATAATAAATTTGTAGTAGAAATGACCTTGCTGAGGCCAGAAAAGTTACCATGACTGGTAAGGAGATGGCATCTGTTCCCTGATGCCACAAACTCCTATGGACCTCTGAAATGTACAGAAAGGTCTCATGTTCCCATTCCACAGAAATTATTGGCCAGTATTCTGCCAAAGTGCCAAAATCATAGCAGATGAAGAAATACTGGACTATTATCCCAGGTAAAAAAGAAGAAAAAAAGAAAATCAAGTAATATTTATGTATGGTCCTGGACCAGAAAAACAATTAATTAGTGAAATATCAGTACAGTGTATAGATTAGAAAATGATATTATATATGAGGTTCTTTATTTTAATTATTCTAAGATTAAGTAAGATATTAACATGTAGGAAATGAGGATGATAAACGTTTTATAAATTTAGTTCTATTTTGAACGTTTTTACAATTCTGAAATTATCATTTTTTGGTACCTGGAATTGAACTCACAATCTCATGCAAAATGAAAATTTCTAATTTAACAATTAAAATAGATCTAGTCTTTATGTTCCTACTATTGTTTTATCTGCTCATTAAATTAGCAGAAAAGCCGTTAAATTAAACATTCAAAAAAAGTTAAAAAAATTAAAAGAACAAAAACTTTCAAAAGCTACATGCCATAAACTTCCTCAGGTGTCAGTTAATGAAAATGATAGTTGAAGAAAGCTACAACAAAATATATGTTATCTAAATGCCAAATTTTATTCATGTTCAAGCTCAAAAATGTCAGTGTTTATATTTCGTGGATTTGGAAAAGTTTCTCAGATGATTCTACACACTGCAGCTTTCTTATGTTTTCTTATTTTTACTAATTCTTTGCTGTCATTGCATTTTCAATTAGGTTTCAGTTCTCCTCATTTTCCTATTTAAGTGACTTCAGTATTTTTGAAAAGAATGGTTTTGACAAAAAATAAATTAATAATCACAAAATCACCAAATATTCCACCCATTTAAAAATTAAAATTTTATTTAATTATGTAAAAGTAAACCATATGAATTCTTAAATATGTCAGTGTTACAAAGTAAAAAAAAAAGTATATATCTGTCATTCTTTAACATTTGTCATACCTGAGGTTATATCTACCCAAAGTCACAGAAAAATATAATCAGCCAGATGTTTGAATACTTTTTTTAAAGCCAAATATATAGCTATTAGAAACATCTGGTGTTTGTGGGGATTATTCCAATTGACTCAAATCATTAGCTTTATACAAACATGGTCAGGGTGTATCATTTCCCTGGGCATCTACGCACATATTCTCTCACATTCTTCTACGCCTTAAGACCCAGAAATACTCTATACATAAATACTATTATTGATTGTTGGCATCTCAAGTTGAAGGGTTAACTCACATTAATGTTAAATAACACTGTTATGTTTTGAAACGCTATTAATTGCCCTGACAAATCGTAGGTCAAATGGTGATCAAAACAGTTTCAAGTAGAGTTCCTTGTTCATAGTAATTAACCAGCCATGAAGTAGGGCCCAGAGTCTGAAGCAACCCCTGGAGCCTGGAGCAAGAATGTGTTAGCATATTTAGAAGGGATACTTTCTCGGCACATGAGAGGCAGCAATGTCAAACAGTAACATCAAACTCCTATTCTCAAAACAAAGTACTTGGTTATGTCATGTCTGCTCTTGACTGACACTACGAAATACTGTAAAATTTTGTAAAATACAGTCTTAAATAAGTGCAAAGGACTTTTGCAATTATCATTATGTTTATCTCTTGCTGATCCATAAGGCCTCTCCAGAAATTTGTGTCTCAACTCCACAACCCCAGCATATAAGCAACTGAGTGGCAATTCAGACCATTCAGTGTACCAGTTCTAAGTGTTATGAATGGTGAGAATGAGGGACTGACACTTGTGAATGAATGAATGTATGTGTCTGTTAGGAAAAAATGCACTAGTGCCCTGTAACTAAGCCTACCAACCTTCTTCTGATACACTTGGGCCTCATTTTAGAATATAGTGTTGTAAGAAATGAAGGAATGAATTCAACTAGATATGTAGATTTTAGATATATACCCCTGGCTGTGTTAGAAAATGTTAGCAAACTCATGTGCCTTCAAGATAATGAAGGTACTGATTAAAAACTCTTTTACTTTATCATTTCTCAATATGATAGCTTTTGTTTCTTTTTTCCTAATTGCATTGTATAGATTCTCTAGTGCAATGCTGGCAAATATATGAACAGACACTCTTGCCTTGCATTCCTGCCTTGCTTCTTGATCCTTGACAGGAAAAGATCAAATATAAATGCAAATTGCATCAAGTTGAGTAAATCTCTATTCTCGGACATAGGAGAATTTTTAACATGAAAAAGTCATACATATACATATATGTGTATATATACGTATATATAGTACTTAGAAACATGTACATATTTATAGATGCTTAAAAGTATGTCTTTGACTGGGAAAATAGCTCGGTGGCATAAGCACCTGCCTGGCATGCACAAGGACCCAGGTTTGATCTCCAGTACCCAGTACCCCAGGTGTGCTATGTGGGCCACCAAAACCAGGCATGGTGGTGCACTCCTGTAATCCCAGCACTGGGGAGGCTGGGACAAAAGGCAGGAGAACTGCGAGTTCAAGATGTGTAGCAAGACCCTGTACCAAATAAATAAATAAATAAATTTGCACCTTAACTCACTGATATTCTGTTCATATATTTTTTTGTTTTGTGTTTCATTTTGTGTTTCTTCTAATCTTAGCTTCTGGGTATCTCTTATGCTATTAATCCAATCCAACATATTATTCTTCACATTAAATTAGATTTTGTCTCTTGAACTTCTTTTTTTTTTGCCAGATCAGCTTGCCCTGGGGGCAGGGCTGGCATGGCATGTGGTGCCAGGGATCCAACCCCAGTCCCCTGCACCTGCCTAAGTTTGCCTAAGTAGGCACCTTAGACCACCAAGCTATCTTGATGGTCCCTCGTGAAGTTTTTAATATCATCCCTACATCTATCTAATATATTCAATCGTTCCAATAGGTAAGGAACACATTGAACAGTTATCATAACTTTTAATCAGAGCTGGGGAGATAGCTCAGCAGCATAAGCATCTGCTTGGCAAGCACAAGGTCCTGAGTTCAATCTCTGGTACAAAAAAAAAAAAGTCAAAAACTTTTAATATTCTTCTGTGCTAATTCTGACACCTTCATTAATTTTGAATGCATTTTCCACAATAGATCTCATATTTTTTAATTTGATGCCTAGTAATGTCTTCATTGATACTTGATATTTTTTATTTCTATAACACATAAACCATAGCTTTATTTTAGGGCAGAGTTAAGTTACTTGAGAAAAGTTTGATAACTTCAGATCTTGTGGTTAAAACCATTTCATGTGAGAATAGACTTTTCCTTCAAAGACCGATTTTTCCCTGTTATTGCAGCAACCTTATTCTTAGTACTCTAGTCAGTGCTCCTTGAATTAAGATTTATTCCATTTGAGCTGGTGGAGGCAGACACTATACTTGGCTCTATTTGTGGTCCTATTTTTGAGCCCTTTTAAATAATGTTAATCTTTTTTTCAGGGTTTTCTTTCTTTCTTTCTTTTTTGAGACAGTGTCTCACTATGTATTTTGGGCTGGCCTTGAACTCACCATATAGCCCAGATTGGCCTCAAACTCATGGGGATCCTCCTGCCTCAGCTTTCCCAGTGTTTGAATTACAGGATGTCCCCCCATGCCTAGCTTCTCTCCAATCCTACAGGTAGTTTTCTTCCTGTGCTTAGGTAGATTTCTCTCTCTCACACACAGTGCCAGTATTGCACATGTATATACATGAGGAATGTATGCAAGCTGCGAATCTTTACAATTCTTTCTCTGTGAAGCTCCCATCTCCAATACTCTGCCCTGCAAACTTGAGCTGCTTTAGTTTATTAGAACACATACTTCTTCCGTCCGTGCTTAGCTATGTTATGGCAACATAGAATCTTCTGGTGCTACCTTTCTGCACTGTGGCCTGGAGACTGTCTCCAGCCCACGAGCTGCAGTGGGCCAGAGATACCTCATTTGATTCCTGTGTCAGAGAGCACAGTCCTTCATTGTCATATGGCCAATATTTTAAAACCACTCTTCCAGATTTTCTTAAATTAAAAAAGTAGGAAAAATTAGCTAGAAAAATAAATATTGTCCCTATTTTTCTTCTTTTCCCAGGGGTAAAATTAATATCACAATACTTATTGAGGAATTTTAGCAATACCAAGAGGTCATACCTTCCCGAATCAATATATGTTAATGATACTTTGATTAAAATTGTAACAGATTATTACGAAGCTGAATACTCTGCTTCTAAAATTTATATGAAACACTAAATATATAATATAAAATAGAGATGTATTTCTTTACAATGCTTACTTGCTTTCATGGTTCTTATCATCCTTTGATAGTGTCTTTGTTTTCCATCTTTAACCTCTATTGAAAGGTAAGATACCTAACTGCTGGTATCTTGTTCTTGTTGTTATTCACTGCTATTTTCCCAGTGTCTTAATAGACACAAAATGACTGTCTTAGCCACTTTTATTGTCACCAGGACACAGTACCCAACACCTACAATCTAAAGAAGAGTCCTATTCTTTATTCACTGATTCCATCCGTTCCATACACAGATGGCTCCAACACAGAAATCTTAGAGCAGAGAAACACAGAGGATAATCCAGTATAGTCCAATAGTCCAAATGGCAATGGAATGCCCATCTCCGACAAAACTTAACAAAAAAAGGGATACAAATGAAAGACCATTTTGTATCTGTACATACAAAATAGTTACGATAGATAAACAGCTACTTTCTCTTAATTCAATGAGAAGAAAGATTTGTACCAATAGTGATTGGACAGGATATCATGTCTGCATCTTGTACTATGAATAACCAAAATGAAGACAACAATATGCAATGTAGTAATTATTGAAACTGTCCTACTAATCAGCTTTGAAACCATCTTATTGCGATTTGTTTCTCAATAAAATTAATTAAAAATGTAGCAAAGGAAAGAGAGAAACACAGAGGAGAATTAGATGCTCAGCCTATGGCAGTCAGGAAGCAAAGACAGAAGGAAGGAGCCTGAGACAAGGATGTACCCTACAGAGTCTCCACCTCCTAACAATCCACTCATCAGGATGACTCCACAGATTCATATAGCCCCCGGATGACCTAATTATCTTCCAAATACATTTAGCCATTTTAGGTCTAAAGCAAAACAATAATTACTGACCAAATGAAATATTGATGGCCAAGACAAAATCCTTTACAGGAAAAGTAAATGTCTTTCTCATCTTCTATGCATAAAATGTATAAGGTTTAAATACTTGACTATACTAATAATTTTTTTAGAAATGAATATATTAGAATCTATTTTGTCCTATTGGAGAAAAATAATCTCTTAGAGGTGAAATAAAAGTCATCTTTCAAAGAAAATGATTGACAAACTTGGTAATATAGAATTTAACCTTTCTATAGGCAGGCCCTGTGGTACAATGGACTTGTGGCATGTATTGAAAAAGAATTTAAGCAATATTATGGAAAGGAATACCATAAACAGTATGAAAATAGAAGCCACAAACAGAAAGATATACTAGAAACCTTTATAGCAACTAAATGAAATGATTAAATAATTATTGTATGAAAGTCCTTCCCAGTAGCAAAAATAAAAATCAAGTAGGGAAAATGACAGTGAATATTAACAAGAAATACATAGATGGGAACACCTGAATCATCAATAAACACATACAGAAATGATTATTTATATGCATAGTCAATAGTCAAAGATAGCACAACATGCCATTTTACATGTTGGCAGAATTGACATCTCACAATATCAAATGGTGGCATGAATAAAAGGGACATAAGCTTTCCACCTTACTAAAGGAATAGAATTTGGAACAACCACATGGACCAACAATTTTGCAATCTCTAATAAGGTTTAAAATGTCGCTCTCCCCTCAGCCACCGCTGCTGCCTCCTTCTGCTGCTCCTGGTGCTGCTTGTGCGCTCGTTTGGTGTGGACCTGGTACCTCTTTTGTGAAGCGGCAGCTAAGAAGACTCGGGTGTTCACTATGGCCGAGGAATAGCCCAAGGAAGGAGTCAAGACTGAGAACAACGATCACATTGATTTGAAGGTGGCAGGGCAGGCTGGTTCTGTAGTGCAGTTTAAGACTAAGAGGCATACACCACTTAGTAAACTAATGAAAACCTACTGTAAACGACAGGGTTTGTCAGTGAGGCAGATCAGATTCGGATTTGATGGACAGTCAGTCAATGAAACAGACACACCTGCACAGTTGGAAATGGAGGATGAAGATACAGTTGACGTGTTCCAGCAGCAGACTGGAGGTGTCTACTAAAAAGGGAACCTGCAACTACTCCAGAACTCTGTTCTTACAGACCAAGAATACATTCACAATTAGAAAACTGCAATTTGGTTCCACCGCATCCTGACTACTACAGTATAGTTTTCTCTATTCTTTCATTTACCCCTTCCCTATTCCTTTACTGTACATAAAGTATCTGGTGTATGTGCACAAGCATATTGCTTTTTGTTTTGTTTTGTTTTGTTTTTACTAAATGGCCAACAGTATGTTTTGATTGACATCAAATGGAGATGAGATGGGGAATTACTGGTTCTGTGAAAATAATCCCCTTTCTCCATTAGTGGCATACTCATCAGCTCTTATCTTTATATTCCAGTAAGTTATTTTGCTCTCACTGTTTTAACAGAAAAGACAGCAACATAAAATTCCTTGCATACCCTGTTTGATTGGAGAATTTTAATTTATCATTGTAAAACCAAGGACAATTTTATAACTTTTTTGTATGTAGCTGTTACATGTAGGGCAATCTGTCTTTAAGTAGGAGTAAATTACTCTTTAAAAAAGAAGAATCCTAGATAGTTTTCCCTTTAAGTCAAGTGTCTTGTTTAAATAAACTTCTTGCTTAAAATGAAAAATAAAATAAAATAAAATAAAATGTCACCACCCTAGAATTCAGCAATTTAATATTGAGGTTTATGTCCTAGAAAAAGTCTTGTATTTATGTGTTGGGATATAGGATAAGGGAAGTTTATTTTTCAACTAATATTTTGGAGGCATTTAAATGCTGTTAGTATGGAGAACAGATAATTAAATATGTGAATAGTAATGTAATATATGCAGAGTAATGTAATAGTTGCATAGTAACGGAATAGAGTGGACTTTCTCAAGTGCAGTTCAAGGGGGGAATTAAGCTCAGTGCCCTCTGACATCCATCACACGTAATGTATTGACTACTTATGTATTTATGATGGTATTAGTTGTTAACCAGCCTTGGGAGGATTGAGAAAAAAAATGATTTAAATCATTGTCTTTTATACCTTTTTATGTTTTTGGTACAGGGTCTTGTAGTGATCCTCCTGTTTTCAACCTCCCCGGCACTGGGATTATAGTCATGCACCACCATGCCGAGCTTCGGTTGCCAGCTCAGTGCACCTGGTGTTGGGGCTGATGCAGCAAGAAATGCCAGAGATCAACCCCTGTTTCCTGCACTTGTCTAAGCAGGCACTTAGTTCCCTGAGCTATCTCGCTGGCTCTGTTGTCATTCTTGAGTGAGGGAGGGCAGCAAATTTTGGAACAGCTTTTCACAATAGTGGACTGGCTGAGAAACCTGAACAAACAAAGGGGGAAATTAATTCTGGTTTTGAGCCAAAATAATTTGCCTATGATAAACAAAACAGACAATTTCCAGTTACCACTCCATGGCAGATTAAGACCACCTGTTGTTAATTCTCTTCAAATATTTGATAGCTTTTACTTCTTTGTTTCTCAGTGATGCCATTCTCACTTAAATTTTAACCCATCCATCATCATATACTTTCCCTTGGCTTTCTGCTTTTATTCACCACTTCTAACTAACTTATCTCTGCCTCTCTCATCCCTGAATTTAGATAGGGATCTAAAATTTTATTCTTGTTCCTCTCCAGCAAGCATAACATAACAGAGTCTGTTTCTGACTTTTTTTTGACGTGGCCCCTTGATTTTACATGCGGCCGTCAGGAGTGGAACACATTGACTTTTCCATACTTTCATTACTTTTTCACTTATTAGTAATGTAATTGCAAATTCTCTCACAACAGTCGACTGCCTCTGGGTCCCTGAAAGACTTTGCAAGGAAGAACAAAATGTTGAGCTTGTACTAGCAAAGAGGAAGGCAGATAGTGGGATGAAAGAGAGAACATTAGAGTTTGCAGAAACTAGCAAAAATAGGAAGACACTGGCAGCCGTAGGGCTAAAAAGACTAAAGAGGGTGTGGGACGTGAAGAAGGGCCATCCCGGCAGCCCTACCCTTGGAGCAGTTCAGCTGCTGCTAGGAGTGGTGCCGACCTAAAAAGCAAGCAGTTCTTTCTCTTGCCTTCTATCTCCTGCTCATCATCCACTTTAGCCACTCCACTTTCAGTCAGAAGGGTGCCAGGTGATGCAGGGGGTAGGCACTGATGTCCCTAACCTGGGTCAATAAGAACCATTTTATAATATGGGAAGACACAAACAGGGAGTAACCATAACATTTCGGCACATCTGATATTTCCACCTTTATATAAAAACTTTCCTCCTTTAAAATGCATGTTATCTAACTATGCCATAACCGTAGCACTCCCTATCCTTTCTGAATGCTGTTTCCTTTCTGTCTTCCTTTCTATCACAATTCCTGCCATGCTGTAGGTGCTTTCACCACATAAGTGGGTGACCATTCCAACAATGTTGGTGAAGTTTGTTTACTTTTTTAACAGCAATAGAATTTGTCTGTGTTCCACTTCCTTGGAAGTGACAAACCTTGTCCAGGTGCCACAGCTGGTGATCGGCAGAATCAGGGTTTGATCTCACACAGTCTGTCTCCGACACTCATGCCTCCAATCTTATTCTGTACTACTGCTTTTTTGTATGAATTCTTCACCCCTGCATCCCTCCAGCTCCATATATTTAAAACTCTCTACATCATCTTTCTCTGAAAACTGGATTTTCTGAGTCACACTCGCCAAACTCATATTCAGAAACTCCTTAAAACTGATTTTGTTTAGTTATTTATTAATATTTAAAAGTCATTTTGGGATAAATTCAGTATAATAAACATTATGTTATTATGTTTGTGATAAAGAAGCTTAGGGTATGCCTTGATATATATAGTTTTGATAGTTTCTACATTGTCTTTTTGTTATTATGTCATTATTCATAAGCAAAAGGCCCATAGTAAGGATGAGGTTTCTATGAATATTTTTAGACTCTTAAAATTACACTGAAAAGTTTTTAATTTTTTAATGTGTCAACAAAATATTTTATAATCACTTTTCAAGTAGCAACACCTTAAGTAGATAATAACACTAATAAATCAAATGTTATTTGACAAGGATATTTCTGGATCCTACAGGTCAGATTCTTCAGTTACATGACAACATTGTAAAGTAAATCAAAGTAACTATAGAAATAAACTTTGTTAACTTGGCAATGCGTGTTTTATCCATCTATAATCTTTACAAGATTTTAGGTAAATTCATCTTAACGAGTGATGCAAAAGGCTTCTAAAACCACAGACCAGATTTGCAAACAAAATTCCTTAGCACTTTTCCTGTAACATTTAACGCAGAATCAATTATAATTAGAATCATGAGGACAAATAAATTCACTGCTATTTTTGTATAAATTCCCTGCAATATAATTTGATCCAAAACTGCTCTATGAAGAGAAATGGACCACCTACAGAGGTTATTATAATGTCAGCAATTAGTCAAATATTATTTTGCCTGTGCTGTCATTTTAGTTCTCCAAAAAGAACACTTCCAATCAATCAACTTTTAGAACACAGAACATTAAATTTTTCTAATGTAGCAGGGACTGGGTATTCTAGTTTATTTTTACACTTTAAATTCAAGAAGATTCTATTAGCAGTAGAAATATAGACAATATTTTTTTCTGATTCTCAACGCTGATTGAAATTTTTAAAAGTCTTGGCGAATTTTCCTTCTCATTTATCTCATCATTATGTTGACACTTATCTCACACAGAGAAACTTTGATGGGCATAGTAAGATTTAAAAATTTCAGGGTGGGCAAGATAGCTCAGTGGATTAAGTGCCTGCTTAAGCAAGCGCAGGGGCCAGGGTTCAATCCAGGCACCATATGCTGTGCCAGCCCCACCCCCAGGGGAGCTGAGCCAGCAACCAGGTCTGGGTGTGGTGGCGCTTGCCCCTAATCCCAGTGCTGGGGATGCTGAGAACAGTAGGATCACAAGGAGTCCAAGCTGCATAGTGAGACCCTGCACAAATACTAACTAAAACAAAATAAAATATTTCATTTAGTAAGTTGGATAATAAATCACATAATCCAGGTGAGTAGCATCTTGTCACACTTTAGCTACTTTCAGAATAGCAGTTGATGATAGATGCTGCTGTAAGTGACTCACTTGGCTGCATTAAGTTTGGGGACAGCACTGTGTAGGCTTACCTTTCACACATGATCCCCAACATTCTCAGCAGAGAGAAGGTGACATCACTGAGGAACTGTGTGTTGTTTTGTTCTTTCATTTTGTTTCTCCCAGTGCTTAATAGTTTAGCAAGATTGAGAATCATTACACGGAAAATACCAATTTAGGTAGTTACCTGTGGAAAACTGTCATTAATTGGCACTGTAGTTATGAGTTATGCTAATGCTAGTTTAGTGTCTTTTATAAGTTGGTGCCTTTGGGCAGTGACTTACAAGGCTGATTTAAAACTAGTTTTGCATTTTGTGTGTTCTTTTGCAGAAGTAACTATTATTTCCTTTGTAAAACTATCTTCTGGTGCTTCTCAACATAGGTATAGGGGAATCATCAAAACTCCTGTCTGTATTGCAGTCCCTTCCAATATTTAGGTAATTGCCAAGGTTTTGGAGTAATTCTTCTGATGTATACCACTCTAATTTCTGAAGAGAGCTCTTTATGCTTTACTCTCTTTCCTCAACTCTAAATCTCTGAAGGCATAAACTCTTATTTTTCTTTGCCCACAGAGCAATTTACATCAAGTAGGTCATGTTTTAAAATGCCTATTAGCATAGAAAATGATAAAATTTGCACATCTTGTGGTGGAAATAGGGAAATGGACCATATGGAAATGTCGTATTGTTATTTTAAAATAAAATTAGACTTGCAACATTAAAAAGAACCATGCTGGATCTTTTAAAGATCAGAATATCTAAAATATCTTGACTAACATCACTTTGGGGGTTATATAAATAATAACTTGCAGACAACAGCTACACCTTTCTTAATCTTATAGTGGGATTGCCCATATATCTACTTCCTAAAATTGAGGACTTACCCACCTCTTTCAACAGATGTTGCTGTTTATGCAACATAGAAGTCAGGCTCTTAGTATTTGTAGTAGAGTTTTGAAATTAAATTTGCTTATAAAATTATGAGATAGGGCTGGAGAGATAGCTTGGCAGTCTAAGCACCTTCCTGTCAGGTGCAAGGCCTCAAGTCCAACCCCTGGTACTGCATGCTGTGCCAGCCTGCAACCTTGGGCTCACCTTGCTGGCCACCGAAATCCGGTGTGCTGGTACATGCCTGTAATCCTAGTGCAAGGGAGGCTGAGATAAGAGGATCACTACGTGTCCAAACTGCATAGTGAGATCCTGTACCAAAAGTAAATAAATAAATTATGAAATAACCCTGTAATGCTTAAGTGAATATTTTATCAATTTAGGTTGTATAATAAAGTGAAAAGAAATGAGAAGCAATCTTCATGAATTTGAGAAAAAGCCTTAAATCACAAAGAGGGTCTCTTCTTTGCTTTCTCAGTTATTCACTCTTTTACCTAAACTGTTGAACATTTCTAGGCTGTATTAGGTTTTATGTTTTTCTCTGCAGAGACAAAATCTCATGGTTTATATTCCTGGACACACGGTTTTATAGCCTCGGAAATCACATTTTATTTCATGGGTGTGCAGCTGCTTTGATATGTAAAATCTTGCAAGGACATTTACCAGTGTGGACTTTAAAGTTTTCTGTAGAAAAAAAAAAATCCCAGCTATTCTACAGAGGAAAATTGACAACCTGTGTCTACCCATCATAGACAACATATCTTTCAGTAATGCAGCATTAGATTTGACCCCCTCTAAGTGGAGAATTGAGATACTTACACAGTCACATCTCTAAAGAGTACCTCTCCATTCTTACGGGAATTCTTTACTTTGCCATTATATCCCTTTTACAATTTAGGTGGTTTCTACCTTCTTTTTCCTATGGGTATACGATATAAATATACCATGCATTTGTCAAATTAAATCATCCAGACTAATTCCTTTGCAGGAATTTCCTTATAATGAGCTTAAAATTTAACCTTTTTCACAATTTAATGTGTAATTTTTAAAATTCAGAAGTGCTACTATGATACACCCTTTTAAAGCCATGTTTATTCAATGATCATTTTTGACTGCTCACTAGTTTATCTATATACAAGATAATAACAATAATGTATTTTATTCAGCTATAAGTAACATAATAAGTGTTACATGCAAGAGTTTATTTTATAACAACAGGTCCCGGGGTAGGCATAGAAATTCCAGATTTCTGTCAAGTTATCTGAATCATTCTGTTCCAACCTCAGTACATTGGCTAGAATATGTTAGGCTATGCTGCTTTGGCCAATATAACAAGCAAGCAGGTAAGCAAACAAACAAAAATATATATCTTGGCAGCTTAGAAGTTTAATAATAATAATAACAATAATAATAATAATAATAAAAACTAATAATGTAAGTGGGGTTGGGTAGTCACTCAGGAATCAAAGTTAATTGCATCTTATCTTGAACATGTAGCCATGGTCACCACAGACAGGAAAGAGCGGGTGGGGAGTCACACATGGAAGTTTTATGTCCAAGGAAAGAACAACTCTGGCACCTATGTTCCTTTAAGTAGAACTCAACCCTATGGCTTTCTTTCATATCTAATTTGCTATATTGTCACCTCTAGCAGAAAGAAATTTCATAGATGTTCTTTTAAGTTAAAAATATCAAGGGAAAAGTGATCTTTTGTTCGGTAACTAGCAATATCTGTGGTGGGTATACGGTCTTGACCAATCATAGTTTCAGCCTTTTGTGTGGTTAGGTTTAACGTGTGAAAAGATATATGTGAGTGATACAGGAGAGATTTCATAAAATGACACACAATTTTATAGCACATATCATCTTTTTAGATAACTAAATCCATTTTATTGAAATAGAGCATATTAGGTAATAAATATAGCTAGAAGGTCTGATGATGTCCCATTATTTTGGGGCTATGTTCCTTGATAAAGAGTTTGAAAGTTTTCAGCAAAAAGTCAAGTTATTGCCTTCCTCATTGAGTATATACTTGCTGCTATAAGTGGAATGTATAATTTACAGCTTTGCCAAAAGCCAACAGACTAACTCAGTCTTTGATGGTAGTAAAAGAGGGGTGTACAGCAAAAAGTTGAGACCTTGATTACCTCTAAGTCCCTGATAATGAGTGCAGTTAGTCTATCTTCCAACTCCTAAGATGTTTTAACCTGGCACCACATCAAATATTTCTTGAATTATGGGTCAGATGTCCCCAGGATTGCATGCTGTATTTTGATAATCAAACCCTAAAAGTCCCTTGTCTTTAAGACAAAGAGAACTCCCCCACTCTTTCATTCATTTGCTTTAGGTTTGTTCTTATGCACTCTGTTGTAAAGTTCTTTGGAATTATCTTTGTAGTCTACTTTTTGCAATTTAAAAAAATAAGTATTAACATTTTTCCCCAAAAATATGCTTTTACATAAAACTCGGATGTGATTTGATAGGAGTCTTTCCATAGATATCTAAGTTAATAACATTTGACTTACAGTAACTAAGAAAAAAACTTACTTGTACATAAGTATTACAGACCCTCAAATATGTAAACCAGTTTTCATATTCTTTCACTTATTTGTCAAACACTCATAAAGACTTCACTAAGTTCAAGCACTATACAAAGTACTCTATTACTATTAACTCATTTAATCCTCAAAACAAATGTATTAAGTAGTTCATATTATATTTTCCATCTCCTAAATGATAAATTTGAAGCCTAGAAGAGTTAATAAATGTATTTCACAAACTCACTAAATGAAAGAACAAAAATTCAAAAGTAGATAATCTGCTTTCTGAGCCTATGTACTTAACACTATGATACCTTATTGATGTTCAACTTGGAAGTGAGAAGACTAACTGCTTTGTTTTTATAGTTCATAATTCTCAGGTCCCTTATTTTTCTCTAGACAATATAGGAGGGCAGTATGCCTTTAAAATGTGTTGCCCTCTTGCAAGACACTAAGATGTCTTAGGGGACCAGCTTTTTGATGGTCACAGAGGGATAATTCATAGAGGGAAGTTTGTGATGAAGGGGCCTGTGGTCTTCTTCGGCTTCGTACTGTTCTGATTCTGCGGGGACAGACTTAGAAATAGCTTCAGGGTAGGATATATCTGCAAGACTTTGCTATGCAATATCTCAAGCAAAGCCATACATGCATTCTTTTCCTCTCAGAAAAAAACCTATCCCAGACTGCAAGTAATAATACTCCAGGGAATTAAGTAGTCCCTAATTAAGAACTATACCACTAAATCCTAGTCTGAACCACAAAATAACCACACTTGAAGAATCTACTTTCCTAAATGAAGAAGGGCTGTTAATCTACTCTGACACCTTTAGCCTTATTTTATTTTATTGGAAGGATTTTATAAGGGCTATTATCCCTGGTTTATATAATCCTGTATTTCCTCTAATGCAATGTGAATTGAAATTCATGATTGAATTTACAATCTTATGCAGCTGCTAGTGCTAAGACTCAGATTCAAGACCACAGAACACCACACTAGTAGATGCATGCTTGGAAAGTTTAGGGTTGATGGGGAGTTCCTGAGATGTGATCCATCAAATTGTCTGGAGTGAGGTGTTTGGGAATTTGTACTACAAGTGAATCTAAACTTCAACTAATTTGACTTAAAGGTTCCATGACCTCTCTTAAGTGGGAGACTCCCTTGTTCCAGAATATTTACTCTCCATTTTTGTCTGTTGCTAATAATTTAGCCAGCGACAAGCTACGCTTAAAGATCAACTTTCTTCTGCTACAAACATGACTTCAGTCCAAGTGCTTAAGCACCTGAACTCAAGTGAGGATAATAAATGTCAAAGGAATATTTATAGCTTGGTATATGGAGACTTTCCAGGTCCCTGTTCTGCAATAACACAGATCCATCTGCTAAGGGCATTAGGGTTGTGTGTTGTTGCTTTTTTTCTTTTTCCTAGGTTGATAGGTTCTGAAAATAGAAAACTACAATACAGAGACCCACCTTGATTTTTAACTCTTTCCCACTCAAATAATTATTGAATTGAGCTAATTACTAAGGACAATGTTTCTCCTCAATTTCTGGCTATTGGATGCAAGCCCAGAAGAAACTTCAGCTCAGTCTTACATAATCCCCTGTCATCATCATGCTGATGGGTCTACCTGAGGATTTACTATATTGTTGTCAGACCTTGGGGGCTTGGGGTTAGTCCACTCCCAAATCTATCATTGGAATTATGATTGTTTTTACTGCTACACTATAAACATGGTTACCACTGGTACTATCATCAGTTAACATATTTCTGTCCTTAAGTCTGAGGAAGAGAAACTTTAAACACTCCGAAACGCTCAGAAAGAACACTTTAAACACACTCCGTGCTTACATCAGGAGGTTCTAAACTTTGCTTTCATGATAAACAAGGTCAAGAAAGATTTCTATCTCCTTTTAGTCTATGTCCCAACCCTCAGATTTTCCAAAGTGTTGCCTAAGGATGAGTGAACTTCTAATGAAAAATTCTGTGCATCATTGAGATTAACACTAACGTGCAAACCGAAACACAGTAAGATGGACTCAGAACAATGCCTCTTCTATGACTAGTGAATGTCGTTCTTGCTTCACAAAAGAAGAGAGGACAATAATACGCAAGACAGCAATGCACCATCTTGCACAATCAGCTTGTTCTGAAAAAGTATGTAAATTTAATTTTGCACAATGCTTTTTTTCCTTACAGTATAGATTCAAGAAGATTGCATTTGTAGATCATCAACTGACATCAACTTCTTCATTTAAATTTAAATTTTAACTTTCCAAGTCCTCAAGTACACAGCTGAATTAATCGTGTTTGTTAGGCAAGACCATAGGATCGTGACTGGTTAGCAAAAAAAAGCTTTTTGTATCTTGTTTATTAATTTAGTCTCTTTTTATTTCTATTCTGTAGCCCTGAGTTTTATGCTCATGCTCTGACTTCAACTCTCACTTATTTGATTTTTAAACATCTTTATGCACATCTGTGAAAGTAGGAATGCTTGGTAAATGCAATACCAATCATCTATATTATTGGTATTACATTGCAGATATCAGCTTCCTTGTTTTTTTTTTTCACAGAAATACACTTTGAAGTATAATCTATTTGCTGTGTAACCATCTAATTTATAGCTTCTGAGATTCGCTAAATACTTAGCTATATGTATCCACCTACTTCTCTAGTGATAGATGCAGACTGTTGTTATCTTTTTGTCAACAAACAATCCTAAAATAAATATCTTCAGGCTCTTTTATTTTATTTATTTATTTGTATTTTTTAATTTTTTGGCGGAAAAGGGATTGAACTGAGGTCCTTGCCAAGCAAGCACTTATTCTACTGAGTTATCTCCCTGGTCTCCCTTTTATTTTATTTTATTTTATTTTATTTTATTTTATTTTATTTTATCAACAGTAATATTATATGAGAGTGTGATTTGTGGAGGTTAGCACATACATTTAACATATCTGAATCTATTGCTTTGTGCTTTAAGCTTTTATGTATTCTTTATCCAATAATGAAAGCATTTAAACAAATATTCAAGTTTATTAGTAAACTCCATAAGAAAACTGCAAATTACTGAAAATTAGGTCATATAGCTATTTCTCTTAGTGTGCAAACAATTGTCTTTCCTATGTGTGTGGTGCACATTTTGTGTTTGGACTTGAATACATTTGAACTCTACAAAGACAGAACATCTATATGAAACAGATTTGTACATACCTCTAGTCCAGTGGGCTTAATGGTTTGCTCCTTCTTATTTAAAATGTCTCAAGGAATCAGCTTTCTTCTTGGAGATATTATATCCCAGATATGATTGCTTAGAAGTCCTAACATTTGGCTTACATTTTCTTTTTCATATATTGATCTCAAAAGAGCAACTGCCTTGAACTAAATCTCTCCCTAAAGAAATTAAGCGGTATATAAGTTTAGCTAAAATGACAAATTCAGAGTAACTCTGCAACTGTTTGCATTCAGAAGTAGGCAATGCTAGACAAAAGTAAAATAGATTTATAGGTGTCTGCATTTCTGAAGCCCAGTTAAAATTTTGTGATGAGCCCTTAGTAAGATGTAATTCCAGTCTATTCTGGCTTTGGGGGATTTTTTGGTGCTAAACTAATTACAAATTCTAGAAGTAGACCATTAAAATTACCATATGCTGAGAGGGAATGGAATACTTGAATTATCCAATGTTTACTGAATGTTCATTATGCATGCATGGGATACAGTATAAGCAATGGAGTAGAAGAAAGTAAGGTATGAAAAATGAAGCATTTATAATTGTAAAATTATAGGATATTGAGCATTGCTGATAGGTAGATAATTAGCCGGATAAAACACAGTTGCAATAATCCAGCAATTTAACTCAATAATTATGCTCTGTGTTTCAAGCAAGTGCCAGGTTCTTGTTTTAAGTCTTTGTCAGATAAAAACTAATGGTTTCATTACCAGTTTTCACAACCTTCAAGCAGTAAGTCAACATGAAAACAAATATGATTTAGTCTTATGGAAGCTGTAATAGAAGGCACTTGAATGGAGGGCAAAAGTCAATTCTACTTCTAGAAGAGCAATGTGAGGTTCATGTGGAGCATAGCACACGTTTTGAGTCCTAAAAGTTTTGTATTGAAAGAAGAAGAATTATTTGTACAGTACAAAAGAGCAAAGTCTTGGAGTAAAAACAAAAGTTTGAATAGTAAGCAATTCAGTAAAAATTAGTTAATTTCCAATTCTGGTTTGATCATTTATTACTAGATTATTTTCTGCATGTATCAATCTATTCATTCATAAAAATGGACTTAATAAAAGTTTCTTTCCCATGGAGTTAATCTGAAAATCACAAGGGTTTCCCATGTAGAATAATAGATACTTTTCTTGAAATAGAAATGCTAATTAGTAAATACTCAGTAGCAGAGAGGAATTGGTCCCAGGACATTATATGTGTACAACATAAATACATCCTTCCATATATTTCAACTCATCTCTAGATTACTCATCAAGCTTAACACAATGTAAGTGTTACATAAATAGTTCTAAAGTGTATTTTCAAAATTTTTTATTCATTTTAATGAGAAAAGAAGATAAAATAGCAATGAAATAGTTTCAAAACAGGTTAGTAGGACAGTTACAATGATTAATATATTGCACACTGTCTTTCTGGTAGTTATTCAGAGGGCAAGATGTAGAAATGCTATCTAACCTAAATGATATTAATACAAATTTTCTTCTCATTGAACTAAGAGAAAGTAGCTGTATATGTATCCTAATTATCTTGTATAAACATATATATTTTTCTCTACAAAATGGTCCTTTATTTATATGTTCCTTTTTGTTTTGTTTTTTCAGAGATGGGTGTTCCATTGTTGTTAGACAAGATGTATTTGGAGAAGTCTTTAAAGGAACTTATCAAAAATAAATAAAAAATAAAAAAAAATAAAGGAACTTATCACACTTGATGCCAGTCCAAATTGTATTGGTACTTGAATTCAGCAAAATAATCCAATATAGTCCAATAATCCATGATAATAGTGAGTTACCAGCATAATGGGCAATTTTCCAAAGTTGTTGACTTGAGCCATTTACAGTTCACCATATTAATAAATCTTTACTTCGTATACCTCGTGATTATACTTTTCTGCCAGATGGTTAAGGCCAAGTTAAAGCAAGACCTATATAACTAAAAATGTCACTTTTGTATCTGGCAAGGTTAGTCAAATCCCCTCAGGATTTACCCTGGAAGCACATATAGCACCTTGTGGATCTTTTGCCAGTGTCAGCCGGCTAGATGAGTTATGGCCATTTCTTGAACAATTTGATCTTTCTGAAAGCCTGAGAGAATTTTTTCTCCCTAGGTGACTCACTGTAGGCACACTATACATCATTGATCACTTTCCTCTGTGTCCCAATAATCTCCTTGATCAAAAAATTTAGGACACCACTTAGTTACAAGATGTCACAGCAGAGGTTCTCTTATGTCCTGAGTTCTCAGTGACCTTGAAGGGCTAGAGGCAAAATATTGGCATTCTTTTTAGCCCATATATCTGTCTAACATTTGGTCTGCAAACTTCAGGTGTTGAACATCCAGAAGAGAAGCTTACTGATTTTGTTATCCTATAACAGATGTGGTTAAGCTTAACATCACTATCTGTCTGAATATCATATACCTTTGACATAAAATGAAACTGCTGTTTTCCAAAACCAGGGATGCTCTAAAATTTAAATCCCTATAGAATGTTAAAAAAACAATTACACATTTCTCATATGGATATTTAGAAATCAAACCATATTCAACATCGTAGCCACACAATCCTGCTACACTTAGTTTTTCTTGTCCCTCACTTACTTTGATTACCTGTTTTTCTACATGCATTTACTTAAAGAGAGTATGGCAATAATTAATAGGACATTAGAGCATTATGCATTTAGAAGACCAAACTTACAGGTGTTCTAAGCATAGTTTTAGTATTACACATTACTGTCTGCAATGTAGCTGCTTAGTTCATAGATATCATCATATAGAGTTAGTCAGGGTGAAAATTCTACCCATTAACTGTTATTTTCAAAAACCTGATGGAAATCTTTAGGACCACTGCCTTAACCATCTTGTTTATATGAATGCATGGTTTTACACCTACCATATTTCTTGAGTTTTCTCCTTTGTCTCTCTTCATTGTTTAATCCTTAAGTTTCTCTTTGCATTTAACTGAGTTATACCATTCAATTTTTATTTCTTCTTTTGAGTTCTTATTTTAGGGAGACAATATGATATTTGCAAATGTGTGTCTGGTTTATTTCACTGAAGAGTATAGCTTAAAGTTGCATCCGCTTACCTATGAAGGCTTTGAGTTTATTTTTCTTTACTGCTGAGTAATACTTCATTGTATAAAAATACCACATCTTTTTCATCCATTCCTCA